>NC_088921.1:59627500-59927500 GCF_038396675.1 Hydra vulgaris
CAGAGAACGTAGGTAATATAATAAGCTAAACTCAGGGGAAAACGTCATTTACTCAGAGAATACTCAGGGAAAAAAATGACGTTTTTCCCTGAGTTTAGCTTTTTATATTACCTACGTTCTCTGTGAGTTTTCCCTGAGTTTTCCATATTATTTCCGGAATCCCTAGCATTTAGACAAGAAAAACCTGGAAAATCCTGTATATATATGTTATATATATATATATATATATATATATATGTTATATATATATATATATGTTATATATATATATATATATACATATATATATATATATATGTTATATATATATATATATATATATATATGTATATAAACATATATATATATATATATATATAAACATATATATATATATATATATATATATATATATATATATTTATATATATATATTTATAAAAATATAAATATATAAATATATATATATATATAAAAACGTTATTTACTCAGAGAATACTCAGGGAAAAACTTTTCAATTTATAGTGGAAACCCTGGTAAGTTATTTGACTCAAGATGGGACTTTGTTTATTAATAACTCAAAGACCTTGCTAATAATAGAGAGAAGACTTATTGGAAAATAGTTGATTAGAATGTTCTCCAGAGTATTTAAAAATATGAAACACAGATATTATTTTCCAGCAGACAGGAAAACAAGATTCAGTCAAGAAGTACAAGATTTATAAGGATAATTGCATGATCAGAACCACCTAATGGAGAACAAGGAGAAACTGAACACAAGCTAGGGTCAGAGATAAGTCACAAATCAATGAGTGAAGGTAAGTAATCACAAAATTAATTAACACAATCTAAGTAAGAGATTGAGAAGTACAGAAGTTTTGGGCTTTATTGCCAGCGGGTTCAGGGGTGTTAGATCCAAGCCATTCAGTGTTTATAAGGTAAATAACATTTTGACACATTCTTCGAAATAAACTTGCTTGATAATGTTTCAGACGCCATTTTAGGTTCAAAAACTTGACAATTGCTGGTCAAGTTTTTTCTCCTGCACAATAGGGTACAGCGAGAATATTTATATTTATATTTTTATATTTTTATAAATATATATATATATATATATATATATATATATATATATATATATATATATATATATATATATATATATATATATATATATATATATATATATATATATTAGGGGGTTGATTTTTCAACTTTTTTTTTTAAAAATCAATGGGTATATTTTTAAAAGCTGACATTTTAATATTTATTTATAAAAATATATACCTTAAGACATTTGATTGCAAAAATGTCACCCATTTATATGAAATTGTAATATGAAAATAAAAAATTGTAAATGTTTTTTAACAATTTTTAATGTGTAGCACAAAGATATTGTAATTATGATAATTACAATATCATTGGTGTAGCGTGATACAAATAAACAAACATATAAGTATATAAGTTTGAGTATACATTGTTTGAATGCATCCGATGTTATCAATTTCTGCAAGCACAAGATTGAATTATTGTCATTAGCAGTCAAGATAAACGTGTTCCAATCAAGGTGATTTTTTGTGTTTACTAAATTTCATTTTAATTTTGCATGTAACTTAAAATTATTTCAATTTACTTTATATTTTAGAATGTCCAGAATAAGCTCAGAGATAGCTGAAAAACCTGAAAATATCAAAGCCTGGACAAAAAATCTAGTCCACTTTGAGAAATCAAAATCAACAAGATCTCACATACACAAAGTTTTGCAGCCACTTGGCATTATGAATAAAATGCCAAAAGCTTATTCTGTTATTGGTCGGTATAATTACTTATCAAATTTAGAGAAGTCAGTGTATTCCAGATATAAAATGGTTGGCACAGAATTATCTGATTTATGGCTTAAACTGAGTTTACCAAAAATTAATGAAAGGTCTATAACAAAAAAAGTAGAAATTCTTATTAAGAAATATCATTCTGTTCAAAAATCCAAACAATGTTTTGAAGAAAAGTGGGATTATTTATTTGATATAACCAAAGTGAATGGTAACTGGCTTAGCAATGAAGATAAAGAATTTTATATATTACAGGTGAAAACTGATGGTCAAGCTGGTTATTGCACATCAAAAATTGTTAAAGTACATCCATCTAAAGCTGGCAAGAAGAGAACTATCATAGCTGAAACAGGTACAGTAGAGGTCAGTGATGACAATAAAGGAGACAATGAACAAGATGATGAGCAAGATTCTGATTATAATCCGCCAGGCCAAAAAACAAAGAGAAAATATGAGAACACCACTGTTGCTGTTAACATAGTTAAGAAGTCAAAACTAAGTATTAAGAGATCAGCAGAAGTTTGCAAAAATTTATCTGAATGTAGTGTTAATGTGCAAGCACCATCCAAATCTGGGGTTTATAGAGCTACAATGTCAGAAGCTCAAAAAATGGAAAAGCATATGATTAATCATTTAAAAAATGATGATTGGGTGTTGCGTTTTGATGGTAAAAGAATTTCCGGGATTGAGTATCAAGTCTTGATTTTAAAAAATGCAAAAAAAGAGGTCAAGTTAGCCATTTTGAAACTGGGTGATGGTAAAGCTAATAGTATTTACAGTGGAATAGCTGAAGTGCTAGATAAATTTCAACTATGGAGTAGTATTAAAGTTATAATATCTGATACCACAAGTGTTAATACTGGAAGTAAAAATGGAGTTGAAAGCCAACTTCAAAGAGAATTTGAAAGAAAAAATCTTGAACCAGTTCAATTTATTGGTTGTCAGCATCATGTGTTAGACACAATTTTGAAGCATTCCATGAATGAAATTTTAGATGAAGGAAAAAGCTCATCACCAGAAATACATTACAAATTTATTGTAAACCTGCAAAAAAACTATGAAAATTTAAAATCAAACTTTAAGCAAGGTGAAAAAATTTGTAAAGTAAAGACTAATAAATGGAGAGATGATATGGACTTTTTGTTTGAGTTGGCACAAAGTTACCGATACATGAAGGTGAATGGTAGCTATCGGGCTATAAAATTCAAAAGTCTGCCATCATTGAACAATGCCAGATGGAATTCAAAAGCAATCTACGCTCTTCTGACATATATTTTAAATGAGTCGAATAATAATCAACTTCGCATGGTTTGTGACTTCATTACATCAGCCTGGTCTGATATATGGTTTTCTGACATGCAATACTCGGAACATAATTTTAACAATTTCGAGCAAGCAATAACTTCAACTACAGCCATGAAAACCTTGAAAACATTTTGGTCCCAGGAGCCCAGTTGCATACAAGGAATTCAGAGATCTAATATCTGTGCGGAAAGAGCCATAAAAATTATGCAAGAAATTTATGCAAAAGATATTGACAAGATGAACTTCAGATTTACTCTGTACAACAACTTTTAAATTGCACAAACAATTGATCTTTGTATATTAATGAACAGAAAGTTTTGTAAAAATAAATTGCTATTTTTCTGTTAATTTGTCGATTTTTACGTTATATTTTTTTACTTACGGGGGACATTTTTGAAACTTTAGTCAGTAAAACTTTTGCAATTGGTAATCTCATGTAGAATGTCAGATTTTGGCACTATACCCATGTATAGTTGTAAAAAAATCAACCCCCTAATATATATATATATATATATATATATATATATATATATATATATATATATATATATATATATATATATATATATATATATATATATATATATATATATATATATATATATATATATATATATCTTTATATAGAAATAAATAATTTAAATAGATTCTAAATGTACTAAATACAATGAAACAATGTAAATATTTTTATCAATTCTAAAATTGAACACAAAACAGTTTTTAGTAAGAAACTTTATTAATAAGTTTCTTCTTTGCATTTAATAGTTCTAAAACTGAATCTAACTCCACTGATTCTTTTTCTGTTTTGTCACATTTTCTTTTTAAAGCAGTTGCTTTTTTAAGCATTGTTAAATCATTAGTTTTGTCAGCATCTTCAACAGATTGAATAAAATCTTTATTCAATAAACAAAGTGCTGTTACAAGTAAATTCTTTTTTTTTTCTAATTCTTCAATTTCTTTTAATAAGATTGCTTTTTGGTGATTTGATTCACTGACTTAACTGATAAAATTAATGCATTTGTGATATTTATAGTGCTAGCTTGAACTTTTTGAGAACTCATATGATCTCTTATAATGCGATGCAAAACTATTGAGTCTTACTGAATATTTTCATTAAGAATTGATTTCTTTATGCTGAAACCCTTTCTACAAAAGCTTGACCATGACTTACAGTTAAAATCATTTTGATAATATAAGAAAGTTCCTTATGTGTGGCTATATATTTTCATTAAGAATTGATTTCTTTATGCTGAAACCCTTTCTACAAAAGCTTAATCATGACTTACAGTTAAAATCATTTTGATAATTTAAGAAAGTTCCTTATGTGTGGCTATATACAGTTGATGAAAAATAAAGGTATCTAAACGAGTGTTTTTTTTATCAAAATTGAGAAATTTTTCTATATTTATTTTCATGTTATTTCTTAAAAGTATAGAATACTGAAGCATGACTTTATCACTTTGTGTTGCAAATATAATCTTTAAACTAACAAGATAATGTACCAACCTTTTTAGTTTATTTTGATTTAACTCGATTGATGATGCTTTGAGTTCGATTGATTCAAAACAACTTGCATTTGCTATGATTGCAGAGTCTAGCGGGATGCGTTTCAACAGATTTTACTTGGTTTTTGTGAGAAATAAAACACATTCATTTCTAAACTGTTTTACTTCATTAAGAGTGATTACATCTTTTTTTAAAAGTTTTTTTATTGAAACTTCAGCGAAAACCTATAATAACATCTTTCCTGTGTAGCAAATAATCTTTTTTATAGAGATCTAATTTTTTTAAATCACTACCTTTTTTGCAACTTTGAATTACTGATGGTTTAATGAATAAAGTTAAAATATTTGTTATCAATTTCCTAAGATCATTTTGCATGTATGGAATCATTGGTTGATTAGTCTGATAGTGTCAAGAAGGTTTTGAACAAGCTGGCAACATAACTGAAAAATTGTAATTTTGAAACAGTCAAAAAGTCATTCGATACTTTTTGAACATTAAAAAAACATTTTGAGGAATGCTGTTTGGTCTTTTTGTTTGGATAATTTTTCCCAAAATCTAATTAATATTACAATGTTGTCCCATATTTCAATTAAACAATCTGAAACAACTTGGTCTTCAATCCATCTAGTTGAACAGAAACGTAATGGATAGCGATTTGACCCAGTGACACTGCTATAGTCATCTCTTCTAGCAGGAGTATCATGCAATATTTGATATGCTCCCTGAAGAATACTTTTTAAATTCCATGATGTAGACTCAGAACCGATCTTAAAAGCTCTGTGTTTTAAATGCAAACTACAACTCCCTATGTCAAATAAAGAATTTAATTCACACTCATTTCGGTGTATAGAAATTTCTTTAAAAAACTTCAAATTTGTATTAGGCCCATCCATAGATACTTGGATCATTTTTGATAAGGCCAGACATTCTATTTCTTTATTAAAACCTTTTAGTATACGCGCTGCAGAAGAGTGTCCAAGAAAAACTGAATTCAAATATCACACATTAACCTGGTTTTCTAGAGTATTCCAAAATCTAACAATAATATCCATTTAACAATTTTGTGTAACTTTGTTTAAACTTTCATCAAACGAGACAACATAACATGGTGAACTTTTGATGGTTTCAAGAAGTAACGATTTAAAATATGGTGCTAACCCAAAATTAATCATATACCCTATTTTTGTTTTTCCTAATGTTAGTCCTTTTGCAACTTTACTATCTGGAAACATACTAGTAAATAATTGGCTCAAATTAACAGAAGCATTGTTTGACAATACATACGTAACAGTTACAAGAGCCCATTTAATTTCAGATCTTGTTTCTTCATTAGAAGCAACAAGTTCTAAAGTTCTTTGACCTACTGCCAGGGGTACTGTTGGTGTAATAAAAGAAATTTTTTACAACAGGTTTGAAAAAGTGACTTCTGGATTTAGCTAAAACATTAACTTGGTGCTTTTTACCTTCATAATGACTCTTAACTGCCTGAACTCCCATATTTGACAAGTTAAAGGTTTTGCAGCAACTGCTACATCTAGAAAATTTATTGTCATTAGTCTTTACAAGCCATTCTTTATACTCTGGGTGAGTAAGCCAATCATTTGAAAAAAATGTTTGATTCATTTTATTTATTAATATAACTCTAAAAAAATGCATTCTTCTTACAATCATATTATATATTTATAGATAAAATGATTACAAATTATAAAATTGAATATAATACATTTTTATATTATTTTATTTAGGGTCCATCCATAAAGGACATCACACATAGGGTCGTGGTCAAAATAAAAAGGGGAAAAAAGCACAAGGGAAAGAAAGGGGTTATCAGAAAAGGATGTCACCTTCTAGATTTTTTATTTCAATCTTTTTATGAAGTTATTTTGAGATAATATTTTTATTTTTATTTTTCAAAAGTGTGGCAACAGTCTCAAACATCATTGTGAGATTAAACCAAACCAAATTTAAAATAAATTGTACAATCTTATAAAAAATTACTAATAATATACATTATGAATTTTAACTAGTTTAAACTATTGTAAATAATTTGATAAATAACTATTTTACAAAAATGGGTAAAAAAAATTGAAAAAAAAAAAAATATTTCCTGAGTTTTCCAGGTTTTCCCTGGGATTCATGCTATTTCCAGGTTATCCAGGTTGAGTGGCAACCCTGCTTACTGTCAGACAATCTTTTTATTCTATGGCTGACTTGCTAACTGTTGTGACTGAAAGATTCTACTGTGCATTAGATGAAAGCGCAGAGGTTAAGGCTATTGCTTTTGGCATGCAGATTTTCTCCATAAGTTTGCTTTATATGATGTTTCTGAGAAAGTTTTTAAGATCACCTAATCATTTTTTTCTAAAAAATTAAATAAAAGCTATATTAAAATCATCCTCAAAAGCCAACACTCTTCTTCATTTCCAGTAACTTCTGGGGTACCTCAAGGTTCTGTCCTTGTTCCTGTTTTGTTTCTTATCTTCATTATTGATCTTCCCAACAACCTTACATCTAAAGTAGCTCTTTTTGCTGATGACAACTATATACTTCTGTCTTGACAAAAAGTCTTTTCTTTTCGAACAGCCAATCTTGAATCTGATCTCACTTCTGTAACATGGGGCTCGCAGTGGCTTATAAATTTTAACTCCAATAAAATTGTGTTATTTACTGCAAAAAATTATCGCAATACTATTGACATTTCTATATTAATGAATATATTAATGGCAAACCGCTCACTGAGTCCTCTTCTTTAAGTCTTCTTGGATTATTGTTTACTACTAACCTTTCAAACCATATATACAATCAATTACTAAATTAGCATCTGCTAAGGCTTCTTCTCTTTATCAAGCTTGCCATTTACTTACTCCTGATTCCATTCTCTACATCTACAAATTTCTTATTCGTCCCTGTATCGAACACTGTTATCATATTTGGGATGGTTTTTATAATGATGCTCTTCCTCCTCTAGACAAGGTCCAAAAATGCATTGTAGACCTAGTTAGACATGCTTTACCTGCCAAGCTTGAGCCTCTCTCATTTTTGTAAGGTTGCATTTCTTTCTTTTTTCTACAAATACTTTTATGCTCACTGCTCAAAGAAGCTATTATCTCTAGTTCCACGAACCATGATCTCTATAAAACTATTAGTTTTATAGAGATCATGGTTATCATCATCAGAATCCCCCTATCATTGCACCTTTTACAACTATTTAAAGCTGGCTAGGACTCTTTCCATGATTTTATTCATGATGGCCCTTGGGTAGAAACTTTTTGTCTTCCTGGCAACAAATGTGCTGCTTATGTAACTTCATGGATTCAGGCAAGGAATATTTTATTTCCACTTAGTGACTCCAAGTCAAGCATCAATCTTCTGCATGGTTTTCCTCTTATTGTGATGCTGCAATTTCTAATTGTAACCATTACTTCCATATCTAATGCCAAAACAATGCTCCAGAAAACAGAAGTCTGTTTACTAAAAAACTGTTTACTAGAAAGCAGATGTCTGTGTACTATTGATAGAAACCATAGTAAAAAGGTTTTGTTTAACGCCAAAGCCCGCTAATCTCAGGTCAAAAATTTCCTATTTCATCTCAAAAATTAGGCTCTGGAGACTTCTGGAGAATCTTTAAAAGTGCCTATAATAAGGGCAAATCTGTTATTCCTAATCTCTTGCATGGTTCAGATTTTGTCACCTCACCTAAAGACAAAGCTGAACTGTTAGCTAAGAATTTTTATCAATTTCATCTCTTGATTCCACTAATCACATTCTACCTGATATAGCCGACAAACAGGTTAATCCATTATTTGATATTCGTATCACTCCAAATTCTGTATCTAAAGTTATTTCCTGCTTAGACTCTTCTACAGCTTGTGGTTCAGACCTATTATAGTCTTGCAGAAGTGTTCTCCTCCCCAAGGCTGAGAAGCCCTTTATATACAAGGAGGCTACTTAATTGTGGTTATAACCTTCTCTCAACTCTATAACTCTGAGACACAAACCTTGACAAACATGACTGCTGCACGGAAAAATAAGTTAAGCGCAGTACTACCAGGGGCGAGGATTACTACCAGTGGACGATTTAACAAGTGCTTAACAGAGTCTTGGTTTCCAGCCTGCTGGAAAGCAGCATCTGTTATTCCTATATTTATTTTATATCAAAAATTCTGAAGAGCGAATTGACTCATCAAACAACTATCCAATTAACTTTTTTTGAGCCTTTAATTAACAAACACTTAATCTCTCATCATGAATCTAATTACTTGTTTTCTGATCATAAATATGGCTTTCAACCTTCTTGTTCAACTGCTGATTTGTTAATGGTTATAACTGATAGGTTTCAAAGATGTGGAGAGGTTAAGGCTATGGCTCTTGGCATTTCTAAAGCCTTTGATAAAGTTCGGCATGCTGGTCTTCTCCATGCTCTCTTCTTACAGTGTATCAGGTAACATCTTTAAGATTTTTGAATCCTTCTTTATCAATTGTAGCATAAATGAACAGCACTCTTTCTCATTTCCTGTAATTTCAGTTGTTCCCCAAAGTACTATCCTTTACCCCACACTGTTTTTAATTTACATTAACAATCTGCCAGAAATTCTCACATCTAAGTTAGCATTGTTCACTGATAATACTACCATTTGTTCTTGTCTTGATAAGCCAACACACTCTGATTGCTTGGAGGGGGCAGTTGAGCTTGAAAAGAATCTCACTTCTGCTACAGCATGGGGCCCTCAGTTGCTGATGAACTTTAATTCAGATGAAACTCAATTTTTTTAGCTAACTGTTATCACAATAATATAGATCTTCTTATATTTATGAACAGCAATGTACTTTATGGGTCTACCCTTTGTCTTCTAAAATTAATTCTTACATCTGATCTTTCTTGGAAATCATATATCAAATCCATAGCAAAATTAGCACTTGCTAAGGTTGCAAATCAGTCCTTGTTTGGAATACTGTTATATCTGGGGCGGATCTTGACCAAAGATGTCCTTTCTCTTTTGGACAAGGTGCTAAACGCATTGTAAGCATAGCTGGACCTGCTCTTGTAACCAAACTTCAACCATTGTCACATCATCATAATGTTGCTTCTCTTTCTCTTTTCTATAAATACTATAATGGGCACTGCTCTAAAGAGCTAGTATCTCTTGTGCTATCTACTAAAATAATAAAATAGTCTCATCTTTTTACTATGACCGTTTCTCAGTGCTCCAAAAATTCTTATTTGTCTAATTTTTTTTTCCTCAAACATCAGTTCTTTAAAATTTGCTCTCTTTGTCTTGTTTTCCAGTAACTCATGCAATCTTTTAAATAATCTGTTAATTGTGTTGCTTGCAGCCTTGTGAATGTGAAGATGCTTAAAAAAAATTATTTTAGCTTGACTTTTTATTTAGTAAAGTCACATCTTTTTACAGTATCTGTCTCTGCATGCTCTAAAACATTTTAAATGTCTAAATTTTTCCCCCGCACTTCAACCCTTTGGAACTCTCTCCCATTTTCATGTTTTCCTGACATATACAACCTATAACTTTTCAAGCCTTCTGTCAACCGTTTCCTTGTTCTTTTTTTTTTTCTGTAATTATCAACTCTTTATTTTTTTTTTATTCTTTATTTTCTAGTAACTCTTAACTTAATAGTGGTTGCCTTCAGCCTTGTTGGGGAAAAAAATAACAAAACACACCACCTGTACTTAAAAAATAGTCAATGCAAAGTTTCAGAGAATTGTGTAAGATAATGTACAAAGAGTTAAACAAATAATGTGACACAATTTGTAAATTAGGAATGCTTGAACAAAGATTTTGTAGGAAACAGCCAAGATATGTGGTGCTGGACTGCAGTTTTATTAAAACTCAATGACCATTTTTGTAATCTTTGTATTTCAAAAGAAAGTATTAAACTATTTCTTACATTCCAGATTTTATTTACCTAAGAGCAATCTATAGAAAAGCCCAACCCAAAAAGTCTGATATAAAAAAATCTAATAAACACGATTGTTATCAATAAATACATTTGGTACATACCATTATACAATTTACATGACCATTTAAAGCTGCAAGATGTATTGATGTATAACCTGTTGGTGTTTCCTGCATCAAATCTACACCACTCACGGAAAACCATTTTACAAGGTCTAAATGTCCAAATGCGGAACTAATATGAATCGGAGTCCAACCTCTTTCATCAATTTTTGTTTTTAGTTCAGGCAAGATAGATATAAGTTCTTTAACACGATCTATATCACCAACTTCACATGCCTGATGTACATTTGAACCTGAACAAAAAAGATATAGGGCAACCTTTAATAAATTTTTAAGCATTTAGTAGCAACTAAATAAAAAAAATTTTTTTTTTAATTGAAAAAATAATAATAATTTTGAACACCAAGTTGCCTTTTAAAGGCTAAGGTATTAATTTATAAAATTTTCAAAATTTCTGATTTGAAACATAGAAGTGTGCCATGCAGTAACATTTAAAAAAATAAAGTTGAAGTGTTCAAGATTCGAACTTCTTTCTTTAAAATTATAGATTTTTATATATTAAATTGAATTTATTTTTAAGGTCTTAAAAGGCTAAATTAAAATGCAGCATGTGTTAAGCATGCACCTTAGCTGTCATATACAACATAATATAAAATCATTATAAAATTCTGTAACTACAAGTGCAAGGAAGCTTCTAACATCGCTCTCCTTATAAAATAGAATTAACTTATTTCTAATTTCTAACCTCTCTCCTTATGGTAGTTCTGGTTATAATAAATAAATAATCAAAAACTTTTTATCCAATAAAATTCTTAATATTTACATGTTACAATACTAAAAAGAACTTTTTTTAATTAAAAAAATTTGAATAACACCAAAAAATAATATTTTTCTGATGACAAATATTAAAAGAAATATTTAGAATGAAACTTTTTTCAGACAACTTTTAAAATGTCCATAATGGTAGAAAAACTTTTAAATAAATGCTGAAATTTTAATAACTTTGTGACATAATATCTTTATTTCGTTTTATTCGTTATATTCATTTTCACTTGATCATACTTAGTAGATTGGTGCATTATAGTGTTTTATTCCAGTCGACAGATAGGTTTTTGATTTAAGGACTTATTTGAAATTTAATCCAAAACGATTGCAAATTTGCTTGAAATACTAAGTAATTGAAGTTAACAAATGAAATAATTTCTCGTTGAAGAAGGACTGAAAATGCTTTTAGTTTTGTTGCTAGGATATTGCTAAGTTCAACAACTTTTGATTACTCCTCAAATCTTATGACTACAAATATGATTCAGGTCTTCAATTAGCTGATAAATTTTAAGTGAATTTGATTTGGATTAAGCTGGTGAATTTTAACTAAAACAAAATAAACTTTTAGCTATTATTGCTATAAACTGATACTTTTGTACTTCATGTTTATGTAGAAGATAAATGAATGCAGAATATGTTTAGCAACTCCTTTTACTTTAAGTCTTCTAAACTTAACAACTAACTTTTTTTGGCAGCTATATAACAAGCCAATAGCAAAATAAATCTGAAAAAATAAGGAACTGGTAAAATTGCCTCTTGCTATCATGCTCATCCTTTTATGATAAGCACAATAAAATAACTTATCCATCTTTTTATAAAGTCTCGCTGACATCAGTGTTCCAAAAAATAATGTAGTACTAATATAGTGATATGGCGAAAGTGCATTGATATATTTAGGTTTGCTCCTCCTAACTTTTTTTGATAAAGATTTCAGACAATTTATTCTATCAAACTTTTCCACATTAGTATTTGAATTGGTCACAAGGTAAACAACTAACATAGCAACTTTTTTGTTACTAATCTGGCATTTTTTGGTTCAAAATAATAATCAACTTTTTTTTTTCTTAAACCAATTCTTGGGAACTATGTGTTGGAAGCTTACTATTTAAGTTAGAAGCTAACTATTTAAGTTGGGAGTTAACTATTCAAATTGGGGGCTAAATATGGAAGTTGGGAGTTAACTATTTAAGTTGGAAGCTAACTATTTAAGTTTGGAGTTAATAGAAAACAAAGTAGAGATTTAAAGAGCAAGGAAGACATAAAAATTTTTAAAAATAATAAGACAAAAGACAATTTTAAAACATTGATGTGGTAGGAAAAAAAAACTAGATAAAAAAAAGTTGCAGTAAAAATATGCAACTCAGATAAATGAAAAAATATACAATAATGAGTTTTGGTCAATCATGCACAGCAGATAAGTCATAATCTACTGTGCATGGTTGCACAGTAGATAATGACTTATCTACTGTGCAACCATGCACAACAGATAAGTCATTAGTAAACACAGTAAATCATACAGTAAAATATACAGTAGAGAAGTCATAATTAAGCACAGTGGTAAATCATTAGTAATTTGTAATTAAGTAGCACAGAAGGATGTTGAAATTCTTTTAAAAGTTTGACAAAAGATTAACATATTTATTTTTATAATAGTTTTAAATATATTTCTCTAAAAGATTGCAAATATATTTACCACTTAATAACTGCTTCTCAAATTGCTCTTTTTCAAGCATTAATTTTTCAGCTTTTTCTTCTTTGATTTTATTTGCTTCAAGCCCAGCAGTAAACCCTGCCATATATCCATCATCTTTTTGCTCAAGTTGCTAAATTTAAAAACATAAATAAGTAAATAAATGTATATATATATATATATCAGGGATGCGGAGTCCCAAAAGGACTGCGGCTTTATATCTCTACTTTTTCCAAGTCTGTAGTGTCCAGAAGCTCTAAACATGTTTGTTGACTTATTATCTGCTATAATGAAAAAATTCATGAGATTTAATGACTTGAAACTTATTGTTTTTAAGCCCGGAGTCCTAGAGTCCAGAGTCCTTGCCGCCATAATACCTAAGGACTCCGGACTCAAAAAATGATTGTTCCTCTAACCTAAAAGTCTTAATTTTTTTCCTATCAGTAGTCCATAAACTTATTTATATTTTTAGAGCTCCTGGATACCAAAAACTAGGATAAAGTAATCTTTTTGTAATTTTCAAATCTAGAGTCCTTTTGGGACTCCGCATCCCTGATATATATATATATATATTATATATATATATATATATATTATATATATATATATATTATATATATATATATATATATATATTATATATATATATATATTATATATATATATATATATTATATATATATATATATATATATTATATATATATATATATATTATATATATATATATATATATGTTATATATATATATATTATATATATATATATTATATATATATATATTATATATATATATATTATATATATATATATTATATATATATATATTATATATATATATATATATATATATATATATATATATATATATATATATATATATATATATATATTCATATCATAAATATAATTTATTTATCAACTAAATTTTTCTACTTCTTCCACACAATAGTCGATTAGACAAAAAAAAATTTGCTTTTTTCTGTGAGCAAATTTTTTCTCACAATTTTATTAATAATTATACTTATATAAATATCTATAAATATAAATTAATATTAGTTTCAATTCATTCAAATCAATATTAATATTTTCAAAATAGCAGGTATACATTAATTATACTCATAATAGTTAATACCAGTTTTAAAGTGTCTTTATGAGAAAATTCAACTTTTTCATCACTTTCGTGACTTTTTGTTCTTGGAAGCGGAATGGATTGATCTTTATCACTCTCACTGTCTGATGAACTGGTAGTTATACTTGAAGTACTAGTGCTTGAAAGATCTTCATTGATTGATGTTTTCTTTGATGCATTAGTAGATAAGTCATTGTAATTTACATCATGATTTCCATTTGTAATACTGTTTAATATTTTGTTGTTTGCATCGATGTCTTTTGTGGTATTAACTACTTTTCCTGTATTTAATAAAGGTGGATTTTGAACAGATAACGTTGCAATAGGGGTATTTTTTCGTACTTTTGAGGTATCTGTTATTTGAGCTGGTTTTGCGCTTGAGTTTTTTAAAGATGTAACAAGCGAATTAGAACTAATTATTTTGGCAGGATTTAAAGAATTTACAGACCCAGAAAAATTAGATACAGGAGATGCAGTGACTAACTTTTCTTCTCTACTATTTCTACTAAAACGCTTAACTCGGCGCTTTAGTTTCTCAAGTTTCTGATTTTCTAACACAGAATCGCTATCAGAAGATGATGATTTTGAATGATCTGCACTATTTCTAGAAATTTGACTCAAAGCTACACTTTTATTTGAAGTCTCTTTTTTTGGTACTGCAATCTGCGGTTTATTTAAAATAGAATTCACTGGTGATTTTAGAATTTGTTTTTGACTGCCATGTGAATTATTTGTATTAAAAGATTTTTGTACTGTTTCATTGTTTTCATCACTTGATGATACCTTTCTATTAAAAGATTTTCTTTTCGTTTGGCAACTTACTTCAGGAATTTCTGATACTTTTTTAAAGAAAAAAACTGATTTAGTTAAAAAAAATTTTATAAATAAAAAGTAATAAACAGAAAATATATTATATTTCAATTAAGAACAAATAATTTAAAAGGTAAAAAATAAATTTCTTACAAGGAATTTTACTTGTTAATACTATATCTCTTACAATCTGTCCATCATCTTCTTTTGCTGAAAACCATCTAAAAAGTTATAATTTAATACATGTGAGATAATATAAAATATAAGGTTGTAAGGTAAGATATGTGAGATAATAAAATCATAAGGTTATAAGGTAGGATATATGAGATAATATAAATCGCAAGGTTATAAGCTAGTATATGTGAGATAATATAAATCATAAGGTTATAAGGTAAGATATGTGAGATAACATAAATCATAAGCTTATAAGGTAGCATATGTGAGATAATAAAATCATAAGGATATGTGAGATAATATAAAACAAGATAGATAATAAGTAAGATAATATTAATTTTAATAGAATAATAAAAACAAGCCTATTTATTGAAAAAATATTGTCAAAATAAAAACATTTATCTAATTTCCATATTCACTCATTTTCTTAACCTACTATTAATATTAATTAGTTAATCCAGTTTTATAAAACCAAAAATTTTGAAAAATTTATTTTTACAAGAGATTAGTTTTAAAACACTTTAAAAATGTTTAAAAAAAGTTAAACAAAAATATTCAATGTTTTTATTTTCAGACAATATAAACAGGTTTTCAGACAACAAAAAGGTTTTCAAACAACATAAACAGGTTTTCAAAGAACATAAACAAGTTTTCAAACAACATAAACAGATTTTTATACAACATAAACAAGTTTTCAGACAATATAAGCAGGTTTTCAAACAATCTAAGAAAATTAAATATAGTCAACAAAACATTTTTTAAAAAATGTTTTTTATTTAAAAAAAATCTGTATATTTAATTCTATTTTTAAAAAGTGTTTGAAAAAATGTGCATATCTTATTGGGAAAAATGCAATATGCAATAAACAAATACAAAAACCATAAAACTGTACCATGACTAGGCGCAACTATGATGAAATTGTTTGGGTATAATAATGATTTAGTATATCTACTAAATCATTAATTTAGTCATTGTAAACACTGAATAAATTATCACACCTGCCACATTGAAAACTAAATGCAAAAGCTGCTTTTGACTCAGCTTGAATTATAACCTTCTCAAGAAACCATCCATCAGCTAAAATAAATAAAAGTCAGTAATGCAAAGGCCTCAAAAAATTTAATTAACTTATTTTGTTTTTAAAACATAAAAAATGAATTTTAGCAAAAACAAATTTTATATAAAAATTTAATATATATTTTGTGTAGATTTAATAAATTTTATGCCTCAGAGAGTGAAGTAAAGTCACAATTACATGACTTTACTATTTGCTTATTACATGACTTTTTTTTAATAAACAAATTATGTAACAAAACTTGCTGGGGAAAAAAAAAATTATTTATAGCAATTATATTTTAAGTTTATATTTAAAACTGCTGTACTATTTATATTATTAGTAAGTAGAAACTGATTAGAGTTCAAATACAAGTGACTGCAAAATTTTTGATTTTTTGTTCTTGGTTCTAGTTAAATTGTTAAATTAGCCAAATTAACCTAAACAATTTTTTATGGTTTAAATTAGCCAAATTAACCTAAACAATTTTTTATGACAGCAGGTTTTAACATCATATCAAAAATAAGAAAATTAACCTAAACTAACAATTTTTTATGGTTTAACTAATACACCATATCAAAAATTGTGTGACTTTTTTACATAAGTATTTTTTTTTCCTACTATATTATAACAAAATGTTCTTTATTCTGTCTATGAGACACACTGTGTTTTTTTCTATGAAACACACTGTGTTTTTTTGTTCTTTGCATATACCATTCTGCAGCTGGAGTAAGATAATTTTTGTAAAGTCTTATTAAAAAAAACAACTTTAACTTATCTAAATGATTTTTTGTTTACCTTATTTTTTAAAATCTAAGTATACTTGTTAAGTTATACCCTAACCCCGTCATTTAAAGGTTTAACTAATTTTAAACTAATAAGCTAATGGCATAATTAGACCTGTATAATATTGAGTTTTCTGATGAGCACCTAGTGACATAAAGAATGACTTAATAAAACCCAAATTTTAGCATTTTAACTAAAAACTTATTTCAGTTAGGATTAATTACTATTAGAATTAGGTTACCTGATGAACTGTATAAATTAGAACTAATTTATTATGTTTACAACATATTGCAATCTTTTTTATTTTAAGTTACAGGAAGTTTTTTTTACAAAAAAGTTATGGGAAGCCTTATTTTGCAAAAAAAGTGTGTTAAAAATATGTTTAAGGTTTATTGAGGTACTTATTAAATAAAATAGAAAAACTCAACTCTATAATGGAAATCTCACATCAAGTTATAAAATTCAACTCTATCTGGAAATCTCACATCAAGTTATAAAATGGAAATCTCACATCAAGTTATAAAACTCAACTCAAGTTATAAAATTCAAGTCTATCTGGAAATCTCACATCAAGTTATAAAATGGAAATCTCACATCAAGTTATAAAACTCAACTCTATCTGGAAATCTTACAACAAGTTATAAAATTGTTAACAACCATTCACATTTGCAGAAAAAAAAAATCGTAATTGTTCAACAATTTGAACATGTTTACTAATTAAACATAAAATTTGACTTGAAAATTCTAATTTCAAAAATTGACTATTCAAAAAATAGTTATCAAAACTCTTGGATAGAAAATAAACAATATAAAAAATATCTATGGTAAAAACCTATTGTTTTACCAATTTAACACCAGTTAAACAATGGGTTTGGCATCATGTTGAAGTAATAATAAAGATAATTTAGAATCAGCATGATAGAGCTGAAGAGGACCCTTAGCTAGGGTAAAGACAACGTAGGAGAAGAAAAGGTTAAAATCCTAATTTAATTGTGGGTTAGGATAGGAGAAGCTCATAAAGTCCTAATTTGCAAAACAGATTAATGTAATTTGTTGTATGTTATACTGTTTAATTTTTTATATTATCTAGAAGTTAATACAAACCTAATGAGGTACTGTCATGACCTATCCGTATGCTTTCAAGATCACCAAGGAATTTACTATCCAAATGAAACAAGTCAACCTAAAAATATAACATAATGCTATTTGTAAACCTCTAATTGAAAAAATGTTTAGATCTCACAACCTAATAAATTTTTATATGGTTGTTTTTGATTAGTGGTTGAGTGAAACTTAATATACTTAAAATAATAAATATATATATATATATATATATATATATATATATATATATATATATATATATATATATATATATATATATATATATATATATATATATATATATATATATATATATATATATATATATATATATATATATATATATATATATATAATCAAAAAATGATGTGAGGTTAATAAATAATTTTATTAACAAAATACAAAAATAGCTGAAACAATTATTCATAAAATATAATATACTTACTTGTTTTCTTTGAAAAGGAGTTATTCCAGTTTTTGATTTAATAAGTAACCTGTCACCAGTATCCCCAAACTCCCCTGATATATTTATTTTGACATTAGCTGTTGTTCCAGCACCAAGCTTGTCTCCAGTTACAATGTAAACATCATAGGTCAAGACTATAACATAGACAATAGATCTAATGTTAAAAATTATGACACAGAACATAGTCGACTTAATATACACTTTCTATTCTGTTTAAATTAAATAAAAATAGATGGTCAGTGCAAAAAGTAATTAAACACAAAAAATAAATAGAACGTTTGTAGCATGGCTGAACTTTCTCAAAATATTTTTTGTTTTAGCATTTAAAATTTTGATTATGTAAACCTGGCACAGGTTTGAAATTTCAAATTGGCTAAAATTTTACACTTTTCACTAAACTTTTATTAATTGTGGCTTCTTTTTAGATCTAGAAATATTGATGGGTATTAAACGCTGTGTTGTGTTTGTACCTTTAACTAAAATGATGGTGAAGTAGTCCTAGTAATTTGTTTTCCAAAAAAATATGACTTAGGAAAGTTATGAGTTAAATAAAAACTACTGGACTGACACTTAATCATCTGGGACTATTTCACTAATAATACAATTAGAAGTACAACAAACAAGACAAAATTTATTAATGTTTAATAACATTTTTAATAATTACTTTATATTCTTAAAAAAAAAGTCGTAAATAAGTATAAAAAGTTTAGTGAAAAGTACAGAGATTTACACTGCCACATAAAGAAGAATTTACCCTGCCACATACAGAAGAATTTACCCTGCCACACACAGAAGAATTTACCCTGCCACATACAGAAGAATTTACCCTGCCACATACAGAAGAATTTACCCTGCCTAATACAGAAGAATTTAAAAATATTAAAGAAGTTTTCGTTGAACATTTATTTGATTATTCTGAAAAATAAAAATTTAGAAAAATTATAAAAAAGATTGATGAAGTGTGTGCAAGATATGCAGAAACAAACCTTCTTTCTTACTAATATCGTTTAATGAGCTAGAGCCAGCCTCAAACCTAAATTTATAATAATTAGCCAAAACTCTAACTACTGCACCACTGGTAGAGTTTTGGCTAATAAGGTTTGAGGCTGGCTCATAGAGTTCATTCGGGTTTTCAAGAGGATTTGCACAAGAAAAATGTCCAAAATTAGAGAACAAATCTTTCAACCCTGATGATGAATTATTCTGGCTGACATTTCTCGAAACCTTTGATTTAAAAGAAGAGTTGGATATTTTGACAAAGATTGTTGGTGATCTTAAACAAGTCAATTAAATAACAATTAGATGCAATTAGATGTAAAAGCAATTTTGTGAGTCTGTACAAATACCTGTCTAATCCAGACTGCCTTCAATCATGAGATTAAAGAGCAAGAAATTTTTAACATGCTATCAAACACCGTTCTTCAGAAAATCTCTTTCAATGCTTTTTTCCACACAAAAAAAATTGAAATCTTGGCTCAAGCGGAGAATAGTAAAGGACCCAAAGACATTGAAAAACAACTTTCTTTCCAAAAAAACAGTGAAAAGACACCATCCAACAAGAAATATTAATCTGAAGCATCAAGTAAAAGAACTAAAAGAACTGCTCTTGAAACAATTCCACCAACAAGTGTCTAATTAGAGTGATCATTTCCAGTTGCTGGATTATTTATTATAAAAATTCAATCTAGAATGAGCAACACCCTACTTGACTTGGTGCTTTTTTAAAACTCATATTTTGTTGAAAAATAAATTTTAAAATTGATGTTTTTAATCTTTTATTTATCACAATATTATCAATGCAGGGGAACAAAATGTATTATTATTTAAGAAGAATTTACATTTTTTACCATTTACTGGTAAATTCCTTAAGTTTTACGAATTTACTGGTAAATTTAAAAGCTAGTAAAAACTCAAGTATACTACATAATGTAAGAACAACTATATGCATGTGTGCTTGGATATGGAGATAATAGAACAAGGTTATTTTGAATATCTAATCTAACGGCTAGCAATATTATTAATAAAAGAATCACTTCTTTTTTAATGAAGAAAATTAATACCATTAATAAAATAACTTGAAACTAAAGTAAACCTTTAGGAGCATTTTTTTCTTTATGCTTATCTTGTGTTAATGCAGTTTGAGTGTTCATACTAAAGTTTTCTTTATGGAAACTATGAGCAGGATGAAAAAATCGTGATGATTTGCTTTCTAGATGAGAAGACAAATTTTCAATATGGACTTCAGCAAACTTTGAAGTTTGTGTTCCTATAAACAAATAATTTCAGAAGAATTACATATTTAACAATTTTAAGGTTGCATAAAATTAAAAAACAAAAAACAAAAAAACAAAAAAAAACAAAAAAATAACTGTGCAATTTGAAATGTGTGTAAGGGAAAAAAAATTTTGTTAAGTGGATGAAATATAAAAGGTAAATTAGATTTTTACCTCTATTTTTTATAGTTTGAGTGGCAATATCGCTTTTGGATCTTCCCTGTGACAAGAATGACCAATCTGTCAATGAATTTGTAGAACTGGTTATTTGATCTGAAAAATCTTCATCTGAGTACTTCAAAGGTTGACAGTATTTGGTAGGACGAGAAGAATAGGAACTTTTTGGCCTTCCAGACTTTAGAGATTCGTTTTTTGACACAGCAAAACTGTCATTAAATCTCTTTATGCCAAACAAATTATTCCTTTAAAATTCAATAAATCTGATTGTCTTACCCTTGTGTTCTAATTTTCTCAATATCAATCAATACTATGGTCAAACTTTTATTGTCAAACTCTTATTTATGGTCAAATCTTATTCATGGTCATTCTTCTAAAGTTTAATTATCAAGTTCATGACCATGTCAAGTTATCGTTTTTATGTTCATGCTTAAAAAGTCAAACTATTATTTTTCATGTTCAAGCTTACTTGTCATGTTATCTTTATTATGCTTTTTATTTGCTATGGTATTTTTTTAATTGTTTAACTATATATTAATGTTTTTAACTATATATTTAAAAATATTGCATATTCAAAATATTAAAGAACACTTGAAAAAAAAAATTTTTTTTAATACTGTTCTTATTTTTTTCATATCGAATAAGATATAACTATAACATATAACACATTGCTAAGACAGATGATTAATAAATAGCATACCAATAAATAAACTGAATATAAAATGAAGAACAAGGAAATTGTTAAAAAAAAATTGGTTTTAAAATTTTTACCTTGCACTTACTCTATCACTGTAATTAGAACAATTTTCTGCTGAACGTGTGCGATTTGAACTCTGTAAGCATTATTTAATATTATTATATTCATTATAATACACATAACTTTAAATTTATAATTTTAAAAATAACTTTATAAAACAAACAATATTTAATTATTCAATATTTCTAAAATGTTTTTATTAATAACAATAATAATAACAACAAAAACGAAGATAATGATTTATTTTTGTTAAACTAAATATATATAATAAAGTTACAAGTAAATAATTAAAAAACATGTTTTTTAAAATATTAAAAAATAATCAAAACTTTTTAATATATTTTACTAAAATCACAAAATAAACTTCTTTAAACATTTATACCCAAATAACCTACTTAAAAATAATTAAAATAACATATAATAACAATAATTATAATAAAATAATATATAATAAAATAATATGTAATAAAAATAATTAAAATATATATAATAAAGTTACAAGTAAAAAATTAAAAAACATGTTTTTTAAAATATAAAAAAAATCAAAATTTTTTAATATATTTTACTAAATTCACAAAATAAATTTCTTTAAAAATTTATACCCAAATAACCTACTAAAAAAACAACCTTATAATTTATAACCTACTTAAAAACAATTAAAATAAAAAAATCCAATAAATAAATATCAAGTATTGTTGTTGATATAAATATCAACTATTGTATTGTTGCTGATATAAATAAATAATAACTGTTTATCATACAGATAAATCAATGTTATACTTAATCTTCTTGTAATTATATAAATAATATAATCCTTTTGCTACCAAAAAAATTTACATGACTTTATTGCCGTTTACAAAAACCATAATTAGTAAAATTACCTGTTCTGATGAAAAATAATTCCTTTCAGAATCTAAAATATTAATAACAGTCTTTTAAAGAAAAAATAAATAGACTTCTTTTAGTTGCATTCCATGGTTGTTATGGTTGCTATTTACTTTTATTTTTTTTAATCAAACAAAATTGAAACAAAAACAAACATCAAAATCTTTGCATTTTAACATAAAGGTAGTCAGTCAAATTTTAAATATATAAAGTAAACATTTGATTGACTGCTCAAACTGAGCAGATGAATATATAAAAATTAATGCTTACCAGAATAAGCTGTTTTAGGACGCATTTCTTGAATTTTTTTCACTGCTGGAAGAACATGGATAAACTCCTTAAAGATTAATATTTGAAACATCACACTTGTTCTGAACAAAAACAAACAAATATTTTTAAAACACTGTGTATGTGTGTGTTTTAAAAATGAATTTTTTTTAAAAGTTGTTTTTTGATACACAAATTGTTATTTTAAAAAATTGTTATTTTTTTGTTAATAAATTGAAAATAAATATAAATGACAAATAAATGTAAAAAACAACAACAAAAAATGACAAAGAAATAAATATAATCAACAAATTAATAGCAAATGATTAAAAAAATAACTATTTTAAAATTAAATTCTCTTTTTATACATGCATGGTCTAGAGGTGAAAGTCATATCCTAAAAAATAATTGACAATTCAATTTTTAATTCAAATTGACAATTAAATAAGATTTATAAATAAGTTTTATTTGCAAGTTAAATGATTTAATAATGTATAAAGTTAATTAAGTTTAAAACAATTATGATAATAATAATATTTATTTGTTAAGTATGTAATCAAATTTATATACTTTTAACAACACAAAATTAATAAATCAACAGTAAAAATATCATTAAAACTATAAATAAATTTTTTTATTTATTTATACACTTTAAATTTGATCACACTTATTTTTTCCAGTTAGTTTATCTCTGAATATGTTATTTTATTTCCCAAAGGCTAATGAAGCACTACTATGAGAAGACTTTTATCTTTATGGTCTTTTAACCTTAAAACATCTTGAAAAGTCTTAAGACCTGTTTGCACATGAAGACCACAATGGAAAAAACGGCAGAGTCACATTTTTATAATTTTTCAGTTATGGCCCTTGGGTAATAAAGCATTGAAAAATGCTTTAAATGAAAAAAAGTTTTAAATGAAAAAACCGACATAGTCTATGGTAAAATGGAATAAGAAAATATGGTATACAATGGAAAAAACAGCAGTGTCCACCAGTGACAAGGAAAGAAAAGGCAGGGTCCATATAATAACGTTATATGTGACTCTGCCGTTTTGATTTCCATTGTGATCTTCATATATTTAATTATTTCATAATTATTATTTGCTACACTTAATGGCTTTTTTATTTTAAATTAATACTTTTTGAGCATGTAAACACCTATGCCTCCGCCTTTTTTATTGCTTCCTCATGGTTGGCTAATTAGTTTGTAATTTGCCAAACTATAATTAGAATTCAACTCTAGAGGACATTCTGAATCATGCCAAGTCTCTGACAGAGATATGACGTCGAACGTGTAATTTATAATAGATAGAAATTCTTTAAACTTTTCAAAATTTTGCCGCATGCTTCTTATGTTTAAGTGTAATATAGAAAGTAAATTTAAATCTTTTTTGATTTTAAATTCATAAGGATCAAAATAGGGTGTTTTTATTAAGCTCATTTGAGTTCCAGTACACAAGCTCATTTGAGTAACCAGTACACAAAGAATCTATACTAAAACAAAATGGCTGACTACGATGCTACACCTATTGTTACAGACAAGCCAAAAAAGAGAAAGAAAAATGGCAGTAAGAAAGACATAGCAAAGAAACAGAGGTTGTCATCTCATGTAACTGGCCCTGACTGTAAATGTATAAGACTTAAATGCTTTCAAACAGTCAAAGAAGAGAATAGAGCCTTGCTCCTCTAGTCATTCAATGCATTACCAACAAAGGATGCTCAGGTGAGTTCTTCTTTTAAGTTTTAAATTAAACTTTTTAAATATAGTTCTAGACTATTTTTTTATTTATAATACTAGCTCTAGATTTAGGTCTAGACCTAGATTCATAATTTTAATGCACCTGTTATTCCACCATGAACATGTTGATTAAATAAGACAAAGAGTTTCTCATTCTCATTTTCATTCAAATTTAGTTAGGTCTAGAATAGCTAGACCTGTACATCTGAATCATAACCATGGTAGACATCTGGTTGTATTACTGTGTTATGATACCCACGGCTGGTATTGTATGTTTAATAGGCTTTTTTAACTTTTTAGTTTTTTAGTGGGGTGGACCCAATATCACAGTTCATTGTTCTATTTGAACGCAGCATACCAACAAGCCTAGACGTCTATCTAATAAAAAAAAACTTCTTTATAAAATCGATAATTCCATTATGTTCAACTATCTATAGACAATTCTTGATAAAATCGATCATTCTATTATGTTCAACTTTCTGAGTAGGTCCTAGCACAAAGCAGTGAAATTTATTAATTCTAACAAAGTAGGTAGGCTTATATATTTTTAAATTTTATAAAAATGCTTGTGTTTCCAAAGATGTGTGACCGGTTGCGTTAATAATCTTATATTGCTTCTTTTTACAGGATTCCTATCTTGCTTCACTGATCACAGTCGCGGAGATTAGCCGAAAAAGACCTCGAAAGGAAGAGCCTAAAAGTGCAAACAGTCACAGCTATCACTATAAAGTATTCCTGAAGAGTACAGATGATGTTGACCCAGATTCATTTGCCTATGTTTGCTTTCAAGCCTTCATCTCCATCTTTGGAATTAAGAAAGGGAGACTTGAGACTATCAAGAGAAGTCTTGCTACTTCAGGTAATTTATACTATTAGCAATAGTTTTTTGTTTCAGTTTGTGGAATAAAAAAGCTATTTTTTCTTATCATAGTTAATGTAAAAAAAATGTACATTTTTCTATAATCCTTTCTTGTCTATATATTAATATTTTTCAATATTTAAAAAGAAATGTTGAAATTCATAAAGAGTGCTGTTATTCTCTGAACATGTATTTTTACAACTTTTTTTTAATTTTTTTAATTTTTTTTACTCATCCCAGGCCTGCCTCCTGTTGATGGACGAGGAAAGCATGGCAGTCATCACAAAATATCTGATGAACTGCGGCAGAGAATAAGAGACCACATCTCTTCGTTTAGGGGTCGACAGTCTCATTACTCACAAGAGAAGACGAGACGGCTGTACCTGCCAGAAGAACTCAGCATCTCCAAGATGTTTGATTTATATCAAGAGAAGTGGCCAGGAGACAGTTTAGTGTATGAGTCATACAGGCTTATATTCAACAACGATTTTAACATTGGCTTTGGGTACCCAAGAACCGACACTTGCTCAGCCTGCGACCAGTTCTTGGCAAAAATAGAAATTGCTACAAAGACTCTTGAATCAGACCCAACAAATGAAGTCCTCATAAGGGACCTGAAGCAGTTAAAATTTCAAAAAGATCTCCACCAGCGAAAGGCTGACACATTCTACCGGAGAAAAAGAGACGCTAAGCGAAGGGCCAAGATTATACCTCATCTTGAGGCCTTTACGTTTGACTACCAAAAAAATGTCAACCTACCCAACAAGTCCACCAATGACTTTTACTACAACAGAAACCTCACATACCAATCATTTAACATTCACCAACTATCAACTGATGATGTTTTTCTTTACTGCTATGATGAGACTGTCGCTAGGAAAGGTTCAGATGAGGTGGCTTCTTTCCTGTATGACCACTCAGGTTGATTCCTGCTCAGGACAGAATAAGAACTTTACCCTGATTCGGTTTTTAGATTATATGGTGCACCATAGAAAAAGGTTTACCTCAGTGACAGTAACATTCCCTGAGCGCAGACATTCTTATATGGAGTGTGACAGGGACATGGGTCCAGTAAATACAAAGTCTAGTGCTAGTGTTCCAGAAGACTGGATAAAAATATTTAGTGAAGCACGAAAACATCCTACACCATTTAACGTGACTGATGTTAAACAGGATCTGGTCAAAAACTTCTCCGGCTTTCTAAGGCCATTGTATAAGAAAGGCTGCCCGTTCCCCACGCGCCCCATTCGGGAAATGGTTTTTAACAAGGATGAAGGTCCAGGGACCATTTGTCACAGAGACTCATGGAACAGTATTTTCTTGAAAAGAAACATCATTGTTCCAACGAGAAAAAACAATTTTTCAGTATGCACAGCAGTGCCAGTAGCTTTGTATGAAGACAGACTGGCTATATCAGCTGCAAAGTACAAAGACCTCCAAGTCCTCAAAAAATTTACCACCAATGAGGCATTCTATGATGCTCTGCCGTATGACGATAAAGTTGAAGATGAGGGTCAAGACCAGTGAATGTTCATGCATTTTTTATTTTTTTATTTGTTTAAAATAAAAAAATTTTAAAATTTAATGGTTTTATATAGTTATTTCTTATGTGTTACAATAGAAAAACAGGCAAAGTCCTAATCAACGGAAAAAACAGCAGAGTCTAATCTGAACACATTTTGAAAAAACAAAATTTTCCATGAGCTAACATGATTTTCAGAATATTTATTTGTTAAAATTTGATGCTTAAATGGATGACCTTCCCTTAAAAATTAAAAGAATTGACAGTTTCTCACATAATTTGTAATAAAAAGGTTTCAAACCTTTAACTTAGGTTTTCTCAAAATGTGAAAAATGTGACTCTGCTGTTTTTTCCATTGTGCTCTTCACATGTGTTCTGCCACACAACAACTACTATATTTTTTAAAGATAAAAACACTCTTAACAAGCATTATTTTTACTTTTTTTTTTCTTCCTTCAAGGTAAAAAATTTTCAGAGTTAAGTAAAATAATAAAGTTATTCATGAAAACCATTTTTTTTTTAATATTTTAAAACTGCGTTTTTGATTGGATAAGCAAAGTTTGCTTCAAAAGAACTGTTTCAAAAACAGTATGCAGTAGTTCAATTTTTTTTTGAACATGTTAATAAAAAATACTCCAAAATATTTAAAACAAAATTGAAACAATTTTGTACTTACTTTACTGGTTTGACTTTCTTGAGATTGGTTTCGATTTTGAGGAAGGGCAATACTTTCCTAAACATTTTAAATATAACAAGATATTTATAAGTAGCAAATTTTTTTAATTTTGTTTAATAAAGAATAAAGTTTAAAATTTAAAACAAAGTATTAAAAAATCCAACTATTAATCTACCAAATAAAAAAATAACGAAATGGCGACAATATTAGGAAAAGTTAAAAAATTATCAGTTAATAAATATCTGAAAAAAAATTTAAAAAAAAAGGAAACTGGAAAAAAATTTTGCACATTTTGACAATCATGCTTTGATTCTTTAAAAACAATAAATATACTAACTTAACCATGGGTGAATGAAAAAAAAAGGTTTTATAATCACAATTAATCAAGAATATTTTTTTATATAAAATCAATTTAGATTTTTTTATTAATAGAAAATATTATAAAAAGATTTCTATCAAATTATATTTGTAATTAAAAAGATATTATAATTATAAGATATTAAAATATATAATGCTGAATTAAGCAAACATTTACAGTATGGGTATATATATATATATATATTTATGTTACTGTTAGAGGTTGGCATCAGATCAGTAGAAAAGATTTGTTAAAAAAGTTTTACAATAAAACATAGAAATGAGGTTGGCAACTTTTTGCCCACATCTAACACTTCTAGGTCTGCAGTTAGGTCAGCATTGCCGAATGCCGACTCTAATTCCGAGGGCTGTATGTGTATATATATATATATATATATATATATATATATATATATATATATATATATATATATATATATATATATATACTTTTCATTTACAAGCATACATTTTTCCAACAAAATGAAAAAAATATTGTTTTATAAACATAGTCTTTTTAAAATAGTAATTTTTAATAATTTTATACTCTGATTAATAAATTAAGTTAAGAAATAAAGATTTTTAGTAATTCTTTGTTGCTTTACTTGATTACCCTTATACATACTAGAGTAAAAAATTTCCAAATATACACATTTTAAATAATATATACATACCATTATTTTATAAAAACATCTTTTAAATATACAAATAAAAATTACTTACTGTTGCAACAAGTAATCGTGTTGTTAGATTAACAATTCTCTCACGCTCAGCACTAGTTATTCTCTGTGGGGGAGTATTGCGAACAACAGTGTGCCGTCTACCAACTCTTCTAGCTGACATTGCTCTAAAAATAGTTTAAAAATATATAATTCAACTTCAAAATACAAAAAGAAAAAAATTTACAAACTTTGACTTGCCTCCTCCTATGCAGTTTCCTTATCTCAAGTTTCTGTAAAGATTTTTTTTGTGGAAGCCCAGCAGAAATATATGGTGAAACCACATGCATATTTGTACATTGTGCCATTTGTTGCTCTATATGCAATCTTAATTTTTGCTCACGCTCATTTAATTTAGGAAAATTTTCCATTAAAACAATTTCTTGTTTTATAGATATTTCTTTAGAATTATTCTGGTTGACATTTTCAAAGAAATTATTACGAAGAACCTTAAAAATTGTATTTATATTAAACATAAACTATACAAAAACATACATTAAGCGCATAATATATATGATTATCATATTATAGAGTACATCATATATAAGTAAATCATAATATGAAATATTAATCGTATTTGGTACAAGTTTTATATAGCATAATTAACACCATCATATTATTTACATCTACAATTTTTTTTGTTACCAAAAACTTTTTTTAACATTTTTTGTTTATTTTTATTTACATGTATTTAAATTTAATTTAAATTTTAGGATGTGTGGCTTGTTAATTTGTTGGAGTGGGTTGGATTTAACTTTTTCTAAATTAATATAAATAAGAGAAAGCCTGAAACTAAAATATGCAAACATCGAAGAAATTTCAAAAAAATCTACAGTAACAGAACTCATCTAACACACATCAGCAAGGCGTGATAGGTTCGTTAGACATGCGTTTGTAAAAAAAAAAATCAACTATTTTTAAGAAACTGAAGCAAGTTTCGATAAATATTAATTTTAATATTGGGATAATCCAAGTTGACTGGGCAACTTGGATTATCCCAATATTAAAATTAATATTTTGATAGAAATACCTAATGAAAACATTAGGTATTTCTATCAAAATGAACCGCAAGAGGCTCGCTTTGGTCAAAATCAAGTTTCTATCATGATCCTTGTAGTCTGGAATGTTGAGCTGAAAACATTTGCTATAGTTTCTGATTCAACTGATCATACAAAATCTTCAGTTATACCGTACATTGACAAAATGAATGGATGATGGAATAGGAGCTTTTGTAAAATCTAGTCAATGCCAGATCAGGTCAGCAGCAGATTTTGCGTTAGTATTACAGGTTTTGCAAATATCTGTAATTGCAATTATCTGCAGTTGCAAATATCTGTAATGTTAGAAAACGATACAAGACAACAAAAAAATGAACTTGGATTCAGTTAAATTTAAAGTTATTCAAGAAAAATCAAAGATATATAAAAATCACATTATTTTTATGCTCAGAATGATAACGTTTTTCCCATGCTATTTCACCTGAGTATAATTAAAATTATTACAAAACAACAAAACTTTTTAAACATGATTTTAATCTTTTTGTTTCATCGCTGAACATTGCGTACACCAAACTGATAGCTTTTTTATGTAAAATAAAATGGTATGAAAACTTTGTTGCTAGTGGCTTTTTTTAAGACTGCCTTATTTCCAAATAAATAAGTTAAAAACAAAAAAATCTAATTAGCCTAACAATAATAATATTTCAGAGAAAATTCCATTTAAAAGTATGCTGATAAAAAATATTTTTTTCTGTGTTGCATCACTGAACTCATGTTTTAATTTTTGACATGTGTCAGTGTTATGTCAATACAATTGAGTTTAATTTATATTATAAAATTTTAAATCAAGATTGATTTAGAGTAATAAAAATTCTATATATTTACAAACAAAGTTATTTATCATTTCAGATCCAACTTTGATTGAAGATACTTGAATTGATTTTGTTAATGCATCTAAAGCAAATCGCATATTTCCATGCAAACTACAAACAAAAACATAATGCAGAAATTTTGTAACAGATTTCAAATTGCGTGGACAAAGGATAAATTTTAATGTGCTGATGCTTTTCCTTGAATAACTTGAAAGCTTCTTTTAGCATATAATATAAATGACATATCAGAATATTGTTTGTTTTTCCATCAGATAATTGAATCTGAGTGACATCTTTTTTGTTCAGTGATATTTGGAAAACTTCAGCGCCATTGTAAAAGTTTACAACTGCTAAAACATCCCTTTCAGAAAGACCATACAGCCTTGAACGTGTTGGAGGTGCCCAGATTTTCTTTACAAGCAGAGTTATTAAAAAGAATAGAAAGAATTTCAGCATGTTTTATCTTTGAATTTGGTAGTGAACTTTTTTCAATGCTTTTCCACTTTGTTGAACATTTTTAAAAGATGAGCTTAGTCTTTGATTGATTTATAAGTTTTCTTTTTAGAGTGTAACTTTTTACAACTCTTAATTTTGCTTTAGCAGTATAAGCTGCTTTTTATTAGGATCGGTTTTCTCAGTATCTCTTAGATCTTACTCTCGACATTCCTTTCTTTTTATCAGGATTCCTAGAAGCATAATTAGCTTGTTATTCTGCATAAAAAAAATTTTCTTCTAATTTTGATTCCATTTCTTAAAAATTTAGAACTTTATAAGAAAATGCCAACATAAATCCAATAATTTACAAATATTTACTAATAGCCCTTCGCAATACTAAAAAGCAAAATTTATTTGACCAAAACCCACAATGAAATCTGAAAATTCGGACGCTATTTTATAAAATACTAATTATCCCGTTGATGGGTTCAGTGATGCAACAGCTTTTTAACTATAATTATAAGTTAATATAGTCCTTTTCAACCAATTTTTTTTTATAGTGTTAGAAAGTTCACATTATATTATAGAATTTCTAAAAAAACCTTGCCCTAAAACATAATGTCACAGTCATAATTAAACTTTTTATCTTCTAGTTCAGCGACGCAAACTAATTTTTGCAAATGTGTATGTGACAAAAAAGCACTTTGAAATATTTCTAAACAAAAATATAAATATGTTTTGTCTAAAATGTTGCAATAACTTGCCCTCATATTTTACTCACTTTTTTGAATAATAAAAAGAAAATAGAGCTGCTAACACTCATCAAATTTATTTACTTGGTTCAAATATTTTCTACTAAATATGTATTTTAACAACAACTTTAAGGTGTTTAAACTAGAATTAAAGTAAAAAAAGTTTTTAGAAAAAAGATATTTTTAAACACAAAATTTATCTCTTCCATCGTGGAAATAGCCATATATATATACATTATATATATATATATATATATATATATATATATATATATATATATATATATATATATATATATATATATATATATATATATATATATATATAATGTATATATATATGTATATATATATATATATATATATATTATATATATATATATATATATATATATATATATATATATATATATATATATATATATATATATATATATATATATATATATATATATATATATATATATATATTTAAACAACTTTAAAATGTATTTTAAAGTTGTTTAAATATATACAAAATAGAGTGCTCAATGTTCTTAAAAGAACAAAGCAATTATAGATAAGTAGAAAATCACTTGACAAAAATTATTTTTATTTAACACTGTGTTTCATCAATAAAGACTCATCAGAAATGAATGATCAAATTAATAAAATCTCAATTTATACCAGAAATTAAATTACAGGAAATCGCAAATGTCTTAACTACTGTAAATTTTCACATATTTGTGGAATTTGCCAATACTATTATAAAAAGAATTCTTTAGAAATGATTACTTATGCTTTTTTTTGAAAAAAAAAAAAAGAAAAATTTTATAAAAGGGGGAATTAACATAACTATTATTTGAGCTCATTTATTTTTATAGTTTTTTAGGAGAAACTTATTTTCGTGCCTACATTTAGAAATTAATTCCGATTTTTTGTTTAATAAGCATTCTTGATTTGCATATGTAATTATTTTAAATTTTTCTTGTAGGCATAGTATGCATTTTTTGGAAATATTGTTATATGCAGGCGCTGTTTTGAGGATGGACCAATTCAGTATAAAATCATAAATATTTTTACCTTTTAATTCCCATATATATATTGACAGCATGGTGTCTTTTGAATACTTTTTATTTTTAAAAGATTGCTTATGATTGGCAATAAGCTTTTTTCATTCACCCTCTGTTATGCCAATATATTGTATGCATATATATATATATATATATATATATATATATATATATATATATATATATATATATATATAATATACATATATATAATATACATATATATATACATATATATACATGTATATATAAATATATATATATAAATATATATACATATATATAAATATATATACATATATATAAATATATATACATATATATATATATATATATATATATATATATATATATATATATATATATATATATATATATATTATATATGTATATATATAATAGATTATGTATTACCTGATAACTCTGTTATACAAATTGATAATCTAAATCCTTGTCTTATAAAATTTGGTTTGTTGCCGATTAAAAGATCATTAAGTATGAGCATGTTACGAAATGACAATAAAATTTAAAAAAAAGTTATGTTGTTAAATCTTTGAATTTATTTGAGCAAGTAGTGTCACAAACTGCTTAAAATCTCCTCTTTAGATTGTCTAGTAGAACAGCTAAAACAAAAGTTTTATAATGAGAATAGTATTTCAAAGAAAATAAATTACTCACCTTAGTTCCTGTCTATTGGACCATTCAGGAAACATTAAATGAATTTAAAACAACACAATATATGGTAAAGCAAGCAAGAGCTTTGCATTTAAAAATGAATTAAATTTAAAAGAACTGATGGCCTTAGCTCTATGCTCATTACAAAATAAAGAATGCATGTTTCACGAGTGTAAAAAGTGTCCCAGAAAAGAAAAAATTGAAATAAAGTTAAATGATCTGGTTGGCGATTCAGCAAATAAAATAACTTATAAACAATGGTTGAAAACTGATAGATACTCCTTGGAAACAATAGTTAAAAACCTTGATGAGTTTTTTTGAGGAGTTAACAAACAACTTATATAAACTCACAAAACATCATTATGTCAGCAAATCTCAGACTTTTTAAAGCAGTTAAAAGAAAGCCTGAAAGCAAATGAATGTAATATACAAATGGATTTTGCTGAAAATTTTTCATTTGTCATACAGGATGAAATTCAGACATCATATTTTTCTAAAAATCAGGCAACTCTTCATCCATTTGTTATATATATGAGATCTTTAAATGAAAAACTGACCCTAGAAAGCAAATGTTATTGTGTTATATCAATCAGATTCATTCATTTATTCTGAAAGAAGAATATCCACAAATTTAAAAGATTCATTATTTCACTAATGGTGCAGGCAGCCGGTATAAAAATAGGTTAATTTTTTAGTTTGCATCATTCAAAAATTCTGATTAACCAATTCTAAACAAACAATATTCTTCGGCTATTGGAATGATGTTTTTCAAATTTGCTATAGAATAATTCGGATATTATTTTTTTTATTAAACTTATCGATTTCACTTTATGAATATAATTTTTCTTAATGTATTATAGGTTTAATTTGAAAAACCTTTGCTTTCATGAAAAAGACTACGGGCTGAAAGCAGATTGGTATTTTTTGGCACTGCACATGGAAAAAGTGATGGAGTAGGTGGTACAGTGAAAAGAGTAATTAATAACCTGTCCCTCTAAAGGCCAATCGGAAATCAAATTTTGACACCAAAGGACATGTTTTTAGTTGCTAAAGAAAATTTTAAAAACATAAGGTATAGCACTTTGTTGTCTAAATGCACATGGATTTTGGTTATGATTTTTTTTCAAATAATGGATGTCTTGTATCCAATATCGATATAAACTTTAAATTGAAATAAAGAAAATAGCTTATAATAGTCTTAGTTATAAAATGTCAATCCTAATAAAACAAATTTTGAACTTTTTGCTATAAGTTTTTTTATAAGAAAAATTATTTAAAAAATGGTACTTAAAAGTGCTTACTAAATGTATTTTTAAAATTATGTTCTTGGATTATAAAATTAATGTTAAAATTTATTTTTAGATTTTTCTATATTTTTGAAAACGAAACAGCTGTTAACACTCATGAAGTACTTGCTAAATGATTTGAGAATGTTCCTGCTATCAAAGGAGCCCGCTCATATCATTGTTTCTAACCTCTATCATGTTGTTTAAAAGCTTATGTAACATCAATGAGCACAACATTTGACATTTTTCACATGCTGGAAGATACTTGTATTAATACACAAAAGTCAATAATTGTTGACAACAATATTGCTGGTTGGGTATAAGATCATTATTTTGTGAACTTTCCTGGAAAGGTAATAGATGTTAAAGATGACTATATATCTGTCAGCTGTTAAAATAAAGCTGGCAATTATTTCGAATATCCAAAAACACCAGATATCCATTGGTATCCAGTTAATGATATTATTGCCACATTACATGAGCCTGAGCTCCAAAACAGAGGATTTTACTCCATTTAATAAAAAACAAGATTAAACAAATTATACTGTATTAACTGTTTTGAATTAGCAACTAATTATCAATTAAAAAGTAAAAACCAAAGCTAATAATAAAAGTGGTATCTAACAAGTTTTGACTTTTTCCTTTATAATTCATTATTTATTTTTATTATAGAAGTTATTATACTTTTTAAGCACCCTGATGTATCATAACCCCTTGATATATTATGAAAGTCTTATAAAAAATGTTCAACATTATTTTGTAAAAAATCAAAGGTCTTTAACTTTGAGATATAACACTCTTTAATTGTGTAAACTATATTTAAAGTCACTATTTAACAATAATACTGGGTTTTAACTAGTTATTGCCCCTTTATTTGTGCCCCTACCCAGGTTAAAAAATAGATCAGCATGGGGCAATCAATCATATTGTTTATTTTTTTTTTAAACAATTTATAATCAGTTGCACCCATTGAATATCCTAATAGGCAGGTTAGGGGGGAGGGGCAATGGGGTACCAATAATGCATCCTACCCTTGATAATTAAAAAGTAGGGCTATTTTAAAATGCTGCTGTTTTTGTTGTGAATGTAACAAGTAAAAAATGCTTGCATTTTCAGATAGTTGGATCTTATGGTCTTTGTTGTTGTTAAGCTTAGATCAATACAAAGTGTTAGAAAAAATTATGAGCATTTCAAAATGGCTGAAAATGGAACTTTTTTGGCAAACGGACAATACATTTTTAGATATATTTCAGTTCTAAAATGCAACAAGTGGCTTATTTTTTGCCTGTTTGTTTCAGATAAGAGTAGCTAATCAGAAAACTAAACTGTAAGGACTTGTTGTAGAATAGAAAAGTACTACAGTTAACTTCATTTTGGCCTTTTTTAGAATTTTTCAAATTTTTTTAAAGTTGAGGAGGCTATAATTTTTTCTAATATGACACAAGTTAACAAAAACCAGTATTTTTAATACAGAACTACCCAGAAAACACTTCTAGAAAAAATGAGGCACTTGTTGAGTTAGAAGTTAGAAAAAAGTTATGAGGCTTTAATGTAGCTTGTTCTTACAATTCTTAAATCAAGAGGGGCCACTGCGCAGTGTTTATAAAGCTATGTTTTCTAAACCGTTAAACTTGGAAGTCTGAAATTTCAAATTTAACCTATCTACATAATGTAGATAATGATATATAAAAATCAGGAAAATCAGAGATGGTGCCCCATAAAGTTTTCTCAAAATTGGTTGAAATATAATGATTTGACCCACATGCAAACAAAGAATGCTTATTAAACAAAAAATTGGAATTAATTTCTAAATGTTAGCACGAAAATAAATTTTTCCTAAAAAACTATAAAAATAAATGAGCTCAAATAATAGTTACGTTAAATCCCCCCTTTTAAAAAATGTTTTTTTTTAAAAAAAAAAAAAAAGCATAAGTAATCATTTCTAAAGAATTCTTTTTATAATAGTGTCAGCAAATTTCACAAATGTGTGACAATTTACAGTAGTTAAGACATATGCGAGTTCCTGTAATTTAATTTTTGGTATAAATTCAAGTTTTATTAATTAGACCATTCATTTCTGATGAGTCTTTATTGACGAAACACAATGTTAAATTAAAAAAAAACTTTTAAGTGATTTTCTTCTAATTTTTATATATATACATATATATAAATATATATATATATAAATATATATGTATATAAATATACATATATATAAATATATATATATATATATATATATATATATATATATATATATATATATATACACATATATATACACACACACACACACACACACATATATATATATATATATATATATATATATAAATTATGTCAGCGTATTCTGCAAATAGAGTGCTCAATATTCTTAAAGAACAGAGTAATAATAAATTAGTAAAAACACATCTAGATTTTTCTTCAAAAATTTGTTTCTCTATCTGTAGGTTCATCAGGAAGCCTGATGAACACACACACACACATATATATATATATATAGTTCTATAAATTGTTGCATTTGGGAGTACATTAAGGTAAAAAATGATTCTTTTGCCAACAAATACATCACTTATAATTACTTTTGATTTTCTTCCAACAATCGTTTTTTAAAAAAAAAACGCAAATTTAATTGACCAGAATGTTTTTAAAAACATTCTGAATGTTTTTAATTTTTAAACATTTAAGCTTTAAACATTCTGAATGTTTTTAAAACATTCTGAATGTTTTTAATAATATAAACAATGTTTTTATTTTTTTAAATAAAATGTTTTTATTTTTTTTACTGTAAATCATGCGTGGAGTGTTGCTACATCAACTATCTTATAGCCTGACTCGCAATGGAGTGCTGCTACATTGACTGACAAATAGCCTGACTCGCAATGGAGTGCTGCTACATCGACTAACAAATAGCCTGACTTGCAACACAGTACTGCTACATCGACTTCCGATCTTGTATTTTAAGTTTTTTTTTATGTCAACAAAATATGGAAAAATCTGACAACCAGTTAGGAGTTTTATATATATATATATATATATATATATATATATATATATATATATATATATATATATATACATATATATATATATATATATATATATATATATATATATGTGTGTGTGTATGTATGTATGAATATATAACACATAAAAATTTACCTTAATTCCAGAGTTTGTATCTAAGTTGCCAACAATATAAGGATCAGTTAAATCAAATGATTCTTCTCTACGTTGAATATCTAGGTATAACTTCCTAAAAAATTAAGTAATCATATTTTTAATAATATATGAGTACACCTTTTCTTTTAAATATTGACTTGTTTTTTCATTGTTTTGTTTTTTTACTATTGAAGTTTAAAAACAAGTCAGCTGCAAAAAGATTTTTAATTACTAATTTTATTATAGACGCAGTTTCACAAGTTTTAAAGATTTAGGGTTAGGAGAGAGGTGTTAAAAAAAGTAAAAAAAATATATAAAATAATTTCTTTATCACAAAACATGTTTTAAAACATATTTTTGTGATAAAAATTTAATATTATTTAACAATGTTGCAATGTGTCTATTTAAAATTCTTTTGCAAATTGCAAAACCATATCTTATGCAATGTTTACAATATAAAAACCCAATATAATAATTCTAATTTTAAAAAGATTTGAAATAGCATGTATTAAGATATATCAAATTTTATATACACATATATTGTTTATAATTTGTATATATACAATATACACATAAACATTTAAAATGACAACTAGTCAAAGCATCTGATTGCTGTAATATAAAAAATTTTAATATCATGACTCCTTAAATCTCCTTGAAATATTTACTAACAAATATTAATAAAGTTTGAGACAAAAATTTATTTTCAAAAAAAATTTATTCATATAGTTAAAAGTTATAACAAAAAAAAACTGTGAAATGTCTTAACAATTAACACGAGAAAAATGTTTTAAATGCAATGCAAAAAGATTTTTTCTTTTTTAAACAATTATGATTATAAAAAAAAGGTTTTATTTCCACTCTATAAACTCTCTAATAATTTAAAAACCATAGAAAATAATTTACTATGACATAATAAAATCATTAATTTTTAAATTTAAAAAAACAATAGTTTTAGATTTTATTAAGCTTTATAAAATACTAATACTTTAAAAATGACTTTGCATAATAAAAATTCACTGGTATTATTTGCAATCAAAAAAAAAATTGTTCATAAATTATAAGTCATATAACTTAATTGTTTATTAAACATAATTAGCTAATACTGAAACTTGCATATAAAAAAATCATTTTTTTAATACTAAAGATTGCTCTTTAATGTGTAAACAGACTTTTTATAAATAGACATACTTTAAATTGCTGTTAGCAAGCAATTACCTCATAGTAAAGTATAATGAAATGTTTTAAGTAATTATAAATTTTAGATACAGTTAGTATGCTTTGAGGAAGTAATGATTTTTAAAAACCTTTTTTTTTGTACAACAAAAGATGTTGTTTGCCTTGAAACTGGAAACAATAATAAAAATTATTACTTTTAGAATTAAACAATAAAAATAAAATCAGTCTCAAAAATCAAATAATACAAATAATTTTGTAACTAATTTTGTAATGAAAATAAAAGGTAGAACTATCTTGTTTTGACTGAATCTTAATTTAATAGGATTCAATTGAAAAATCAGTTCTTATGCAATAAAACAATCTATTATTCAATATTCATTATGCATTCCTGCAACCAAACTTTACTAAATATGCAAAATTTTGAAACCCATATTTGTTTGATATACTCTTTTGGATTCATGTAGCCCATTATTATTCATCACAATTTTATACAATCCTACATCTCATCAATGGGAAAAATGCTCTTTTACCAGTGTTAAAAATAACAATGGAAATGCATTTAACGTTGTTAAACACTTTTCCATGGTTTTCTGGTGTTCAAGTTTACATTTCTTTTTTATGCCTTTCTTACTGTTATTGGACAGATCAGGGATCACTTTAACTTTAACTCACTATTCAATAATCAATTTAATTTTGATAACCTATAAGCTAAATAACCTATAAACCATTCTATCTCTCAAATAACAATCACTTAAACATAATAACACGTAATCTAACATGGTAACATTTTTAGGCTTGTAACTTAAAGAAGTTAAACTCAACATTTAAACAAATTTCTTTATCATAAAACATTTTTACTAACCTTTAAAACTTTTTGTTAAGTTATACAAGAATTATAAATGTTTACATAAATATTTATAAAACATTAAAAGATTGTACAAACCATACAGTTGCTTAGCAACTGCAGCAGCAACAACACTCTCTTTCTTGATGTAATGTGGTTTATTTTGCATTTTTTCTTTTTCTAACAAATAAAGTTTTAACTTAACAGTTAAAAAATTATTTAATAAAAAATTATTCTTATTAGAGTAAAATTAGCTAATTATTTAAATATATAAAATGAACTATATATAAAATATATAGTTTATTTCTTATCTATTATTTTTTTTAATGTAAACTTATTTAAAAAGTGATGTGAAAAATATTACAATTAACAACTTATAAAGCAAAAAACAATGATTTTAGGTGAAATTATTTATAAATTCTTTATATAATTTAAATCAAACATTTCATTGATGAACATTTTGGTTTAAAAAATTCTTTAACATGTTTTAGTGCGTAGTTTTTAAATTTTGGGCACATTTCCTCAATTTCAGGGTAATTTATATATATATATATATATATATATATATATATATATATATATATATATATATATATATATATATATATATATATATATATATATATATATATATATATATATATATATATATATATATATATATAACCCTTATTTAAATTAAGGGATAAATTAATAAAACTATTTTATTTTAATGTGTCTCTCTACTGCTTTTTAATGTTGTTGTTTTTTTTGCACTAAACCAATCAAAACAGTTTTCATGACAAATTTTTCAACTAGAAGCTAAATGTTTTAGAATCAATTTTAATCTTAAAATTTTTTGAGACATTATGAAATATTTACTGACTGTAACCTACTTTTGAGACAACATTCATATGAGAAAATTCTTAAACTTTTAGCCTGATCTCTATTTGGACTAAATTCGACTCTAAGACACATGCTTCAGAACTGAGAAATCGGTAAAAGCTGTAGATAATTTTAATATTTTTCACACAAATATTACTCTGTAAATTTCAATATAAAAAATTCTCATTAAAAAAAAAAAATAAAGCAACTCAAATCAGCTAAATAATAAACTAAAGAATGTAACACCTGAAGCTAGCTGCAATCAAAAGAAGTATGGTTGTTAAATGCAATAAGTGTAAAACAGAACATTATCCAGACATCTCAATTAAAAATCTAAATTGTCCAAGAATCTAAAATCCACTTTGCAAAGAAATGTCTTTTCCAAAAAGATTTATAATGCTTGTTGGTTTATTTTTTGATTTTGATCTTTGTACGATATACAAAACTGATACCAATTTTAACTCTGTATGATATGTAAAAATATTTTCTTAATGTAAAATTTTAAGTTTTAATAATTAAATTGTTTTTTATTAATCAGTTTTAACACATTGCATGTGGGACACAGGCTAGTTTGTTTTCAGTTAATTGATGCTTGATATATATATATATATATATATATATATATATATATATATATATATATATATATATATATATATATATATATATATATATATATTGATATTTAAGGCTATTTTGTATTACAACAATAAAACAAAACTCATAGTCGTAAAAGAGTGCTCAATATTAAAAAGATACTTCAAATAGAGCGATATACATATATATTAACGAAGAAAAAACAACTTTTTCTATGGTACTTTAAGTTTCATGCCTATACGGCAATCATCAGCCTAATCATCATCAGCCCAATCATCATCAGCCCAATCATCAGCCCAATCATCAGCCCAATCATCAGCCCAATCATCAGTCCAATCATCAATCACCATGCCTATACGGCAATCATCAGTATTCAATGGCTGATGATTGCCGTATAGGCATGAAACTCAAAGTACCATAGAAAAAGTTGTTTTTTCTTCGTTAATATATATGTATATATATATACATATATATATATATATATATATATATATATATATATATATTTGCGGCCGTGGCGCAGTGGTTAGAACACTTGCTTTTTAAGCAAGAGATCCAGGTTCGAAACGAGCCCTGGACGTATTGTCGCGTCACGGTAAGGAAGGAGGCGTGAACTTCCTGGTTAAATGCACTTTCGCGGTGCTCTGTGACAAGACCGTTAGGACTTCTTGGGGCACCTAAAATTAAAATATATATATATATATATATATATATATATATATATATATATATATATATATATATATATATATATATATATATATATATATATATATATATATATATATATATATATATATATATATATAGGGGCGGATCCAGCTTTTTTTGTAACTTGAGATAACTGACTTCCAGAAATGGAACAAACTCCAAACATTTATATGTTTGTACTTATGTTAAATAAGGATGCTTTGTAAAAAATTGCAATGATTGGAGCCTGGGAACAAAAAAGCCCTAAAATTTTGCCCACAACTGCCCCAAATGTAAGAGCAACAAGTTGACAGAAATTTTTTTTTCCATTCTTGACTAAAGTTATATTCATCAATAAATTTTAAATTTCATACAACAATCTTTTAACATTCAAAAGTTATGACCATATAAAATTTGTAAACCTCTCAAAATTTAAATCCCCCTCATTTTTTTGTTCCCTGGCTCCAATCACCGCAAAGCATTCTTATTTTACGTAAGTATAAACATATAAATGTTTGGAGTTTGTTCCATGACTGGAAGTTAATTATATATACACCTGAAATGTTAATATGTCAAACAATTACTCTATTATAATAACATATCTTTAATTATTAAAGATATTAGAATCATCAAACCTAAATGTCTAAAAATATTAAAAAGCTCTTAAAAGCTATTTTTAGAGTAATTGTTTGATATAATTAAAAATACAAGCCTTGTAATACTAATACAAATCTTATGTTGATTTTGTAATAAGTTCAAATTATATTCCAATTACTAATAGCCTATTACTAATAGGTAATAAATTTAAATTATATTCCACTTACTAATAGTATTATTAAGTGGAATATATTTTAAATTTGTTACAAAATCAATACAAAAATTCTTCATGCATTTATAGAGATACACATGTTAGAAACAGAACAATATATTTCTATTTACATTTGATTGGGTCTCAAGAAATTTTTATATCTAAGGTACTACTTTTCTCCTTGCTTTAATGAGTGATAACGATAGAAAATATTAGGTTGAATCAGAATCATGTAAAAAGATAGTTCTGAAAATTTACGGAAAGTTTTCTAATTTACTGTTAATGTTTAAAAAACAACATTAGAAACTCTGATATTCGCCATCTTTTTAACACTCAGTTGCCAATAAATTAAATTGCAATGTTCTAAAAAATTGTTTATTTTGTAAAAAAAATATTTTAAAGTTTAAAATTAAGTCGTTAAAATTCGTCGTATTTAAATTACGTCGCGCAATTTTTGACAAAGAGGTCGAATAAAATAAAACCCCTCTCTGCAACAAAACCTCACGCTTTACTACACCCCACCCCCTAAAATCACGCTACAAATTTGTATTTGTATGCTCAATTTTTCACAGATTTTGAACAAGAAGGTTTATTGAAGTTAGACCCCTCTCTGTGACAAAACCTCACACGGTTGAATAATGTAGACTCCTCTGCGCCCAATAAGGCGCAGAGGAGTCTACATTATTCAACTGACTTCAAAAATTGAGTTGAACTGACTTAAAAAAAATTAGAATAGATGTAGTGGAGTTTATATACATTAGCTTAGGGTTAATTTTTGGGTAAGCACTTTTTAAATCAATAAAAAGATTTTCTAAATTTAAACTAAAAAAAAATGTTGCGTCATAAAACCGAATAGTTAGTAACAAATCATTACATCACTAATAAAAAAAAAACAAGAAATAAATAAGTTATTATCAGCCAAAATGACACAACCAATCAATTTAAATTTACAGTCGACAGATTAAACATAATCGAGCACACTTTAAATTTATTGGCTTTGAACCATACAACATTTTTAAGTTCTTATCGAATATTTAGAAACTGTTGCAAGCAATTATTACGGTTTATATTACGGTTCAAATACAAATATTGCAAAAATAATAGGTTTTAACTACAATAAAAAGGGAAGAAAAATTATAACAAGTTTAGGGTCTGAATTCTGTTTAGTATTAACAATATTTAGATTAGGCATTACGCTTTGACATACTCTCAAATCATGTTGGTAGAATTATAATGATATGAACCAATTTTTTGCATTCTCAAATGTTATCAAATTGGGCAACAAAACAAACTGAAAAACATTGCCAAAATGTTTTAAGGAAAAATATGAATCGTAAATAGTAATTTAGACCGCACTTTTGTTTCTGATTTATATTGTAGTCGTTTTTCAGAAAAACATTTGCTAAAGGTTGCGGCATATATGCCGCAACCTTTTATATATATATTTTTATATTTTATAATTATATATATATAACCTACTTGAACTAGGAGATAGCGCTCTAGCGAAATAGCGAAGAGGTTTTGCTATTGCTAATTATTTACCAAAAAACATATCGAGGGCTTGGAGCCAAATCAGAATTAACAGGACTTTTTCATATTTGTATGAATAAAAGTTTAAAACATCAGTAGTTTTAAATATCGCACTGCATTACACCATTGCACAATGTAAGTTGTTATTACAGATAACAATGTATTACAGGGTAATATGATTCATATTTAATAAATAGTGATCGAGCAACATATAACTATAAACAATAGCGCAGTTTTATAACTGACTATTGTTCATAATTATATGTCGATAGTTTTTATTAAGCTACGGTTAAAGATTAAGTTTATTCTTTATGAATTTAAACACAACCATTTTATACAAAAAATGTAAAACTTACACGCGCTAATATAAAGAAATGAAAGTATACAGGTAGCTAAATGTAAATAATAAATAACTAATTTGCAAGGGCGTCCTGAGTCATACCACTTCGCGACTACCCTCCTAATACACACTATTATTTATATAAATAAATAAAATATATAGGCTAACTACAAACTATAATTTACCATTTACTATAGTTTGCTTTTATAAAAAATAAACAGAAAACAAACTTGTGTTACATTTTAAAATACTTTAAATACAAATAATTCAAAGTAACAATTTAAATGACTGAAATAAAAATTGTTAAAAAGTAAAAAAAAAATTTTGTTAAAAAATTAGATTATAGATTGGCATTTAAAAATATAGATCTTTTGATTTTGTATTACCCTTACGGTTTTTAACACTTAAAATATTTGTGCTAATGTTTTGTTTAAAACGATTTTTTATAAAAAAAAAAAAAAAAAGTATTTTGCAAACTTTATTGCTATTATAACTAAATATAACTTTATGAAATAATATTTGAAAGAGTTCCTACTTTTCTTATTTTAAGTAAATATGACAAATAGGTTATTATTATTAATTGATAATAAACTTTGTATCGTTTGTCATTAGCGATTTTTTTTTCGCCGTTTCAAAAGCTTCGGTTCAAAAAATCCATATGGCCAATTCCATTTTTAACTTACGTTACAAGTGCAACAACTTTATCAAATATTTCCCTATTTAAACTGTAAGTTAAACTTTTAACTATTTTGTATGAAAGCTGTTAGTCTAAAGATTAAAATAAGCTAAAAAGTTTTGAGTATGACCGAAAAAGGGCGAACTTATTGCTGAAAATGCCACTTAACTTATGTTACACGGAAAACAAGGTATAAAAGTTGCTTCAACTTTTAGGTCAGATTTCTAGAATCAGTACAGCGGTTTGTATTAGAAACTTTCACAAGATGTTAAGAATTCTATACCAATTTAAAAAATATACAAAAGTCTATCAGAGGTAACCGGCTAAGGAAAATAAGCTTGTTTTTTTGATACTACGTATTTAACTTGCGTTACATCACTTACGTTACCGAGCGATTTTTATCGTGGATTTTTATATCTATAATTAAGAGTCATTTTTTGTAAGAATCAGGCAGTCAGTGGAAGTAACCCCTCCGTACTGCTTGAATTTTTTATGTACTGATCAGAATAAAGAGAAAACTTGTTGGGGAAAAAAAAAGTTTTCAAAAATGTTTTGTTCACTCGGAATCCGGGTTAAAAATTTTAAGATTTTTTGAAAATTTTTTTGAAATTTAGTTTTCGCCACCTTTAAATCCATTTTTTTGGCAAGGCAAAAAGTTGCAGATAACTTTTGTAGTTACTATCTGACGTAACCCAAAAGCTCTCCAAGAAATATAAAAAAGTTGCGTGACACTGTGCGGTTGGCTAATTATCATAGTTCAAAAGTACAAAAAAATTCAGTTTTGTCAATTTTAAATGGGAGTTATTTCTAACGGCAAAGTGTTGCACACGGTTTTTTTTGCAGGATTTGTAAGTATCGTAGATATCGAGTCTAAAAATGCAAAGAAAGTTATGTGATCTATAAGGCCTATTCATATATTAAGGCTTGAAATAGAAAAAAAATGTTATAGCGTACTCACAAAATGACCCATTACGGCAGAGGCGCTAAGTTTTGTAAAAATGTAAACATATCCAAATGTCAATACAACATACATAGTAATAAAACTTACATAGTAATAAAAAAGACCCGTGTGGTTTTGTCACACACATGATATAACATGAATTAAAAACTGAACAAAAATCGAACTGCAAGAAAACTATATTGCTAATTAAATGAAACATAAATCAAACATTTAAATATATTTCCATTTAAAAATTAAAAATTAAAAATTTAGTTTAAAATTTAAAAATTAAAAATTAGTTGTTCATTCAGAAATACTAAAATAAAAAAATCATATAATGTCTTTCTTAAACTATTTTTACATTTTATTTATGTTGCTTTTAATTTAGAGCACTGTTTCGTAAAACAAAACAAAAACTTGAAAACTAATATATGCTTTGAATAATATTACCTCCACAATATATCTAATATTCCATTGTTTTTTATATACAGTAGCAACCAAATCATTCACTTCCCATACAAGATAAATTTCTTTTGTAAGTTCGACGATGTCTTCCTCATATTTATTATCATCTTCATTGTCCCCTGTCTGGTTACAGTCATAAACTTATTTGTTATTGTTAATCTGACTATTTTTATTATTTTTTGTTGTCGGTTCTACTAGCATGCCTTTCTTTTCAGGTTACTAAATCTACAGCAATATCAATTGTACATCTTTTTAAACATATGTAAACAAACACACAAATTACAGTTTTCACCTAAATTTTTATTTCATTTTTGAAAATAAAGATCTTATCTGTTGGCTAGTTACATATTGATCAAGCAGAAGTTCCCTTCTCAATTGCATGTGAACCTGCTTAGGACTCATTTTATAACCTGATTCTTCTCCACGAATAAAGTACCTATACTACAGTGCTTTCTGTTGATTTGAAAATCTAAAAGAACTTTGAATTGATTATGCCCAACCTTGCAATACAAAAATGTTTATGCAATGTGATTTATCTTTTACAGAAATATTGTTAGAGAACGAAGAAATTGGCATATTTAGTTGTAAAGTAATTTTTATTTTATGAACAAATGAGTTGCGAACTTTATCCAACGATGTAATGATTTCGGAACTGTATGAAGACCGGATAGCATGTGTTCTTTTAACTCAGCATCGCTTTCAAATGATAAGGTACAATTCATTTCAGTGCAAAATCTTAATGAACATTATTGCTTGTCACTTTTTTCTGTTTTTCCTAAAGTGAATTGTTTCACTTAATTAAATTATCTGTTTTGCTATATGGCAACAACAACTTGATCGAGGGTTAAATTTTAAAATTTCCATACTCTTGTTCAATTCCCAAACATTATTATCGTTGGATCGCATGACCTAACAACAATTTTTTAAACAATTATTAGGTGTGTCATTTAAAGCATTGTTTATAATCTGATTCTTACTATTCACAAAAAATTTTAACAAGTTTAAAATATATTGTTGTTTTTTTTTAAATAGAATATTGCAAGAGCGTGATTAGTTTAGTGATTATTTATTAAAAGAGTGGGAATTTAATTAATATCCTTTTTTTTTTTTCGTTCAAAGAGCTTTTTTAAAAATCTTACTGCAGAGTAGTTATAAAGTATGTAATTTTAAAAATTATATTACAGCCTGCATACATTTAAAATACATAACTACCTTTCAGTTGATGAGGTGTATCTTGACATCAACATCTCCCAGCTGATGAATGTAGAACATATTGTTTATAATTTTATGTTTTTTGAATGATCCACAATTTCCTTTTGAAAAGCAACAACAGTTTTCATAAAAAATATTGTTTTGTTCCATACTCAACTAAAAACAAGTTCTATTTATTCAGCCCCTATTTCTCAATAACAATGATAAAATATCTACTCTATTTATGCAAATTTTAAAGATCGTTAAAATAAAGTTAAGACATTCTGATGGTAAAATAAATTGTTTTATGACTATCGCCGACTAACTAGTTTTTCCATAATCGTGATATTGGAGATTCTTCGTTCTGTTCAATCACTACAAGTTATTTGCTTATGACGTAAATTTAAATAATTCACTTTAACTTTAAAAAACAAATTTTTTTTAGTTATTACAAAACAGATATTAGAAAAAACTCAGACACAGAAAGGCTGGTGCATTGATCTTTTTTATTTACAAATTTTTTTAAGAATTTTTAAAGCAAGTTTTTTTTAATACTATGGAATATTAAGATTAATATTATTATTTTAATAAAATAACTTATTTGAGTCATTTAAATAAGAAAATCTTTGATTTGTCGAAGTTTTTACTTACACTTCTTACATTTATCTGTATTGCCTTATTTTGAATTTTTAAAATGCTGCAAAGTATTTACATTTAAATCTTTTAAAATATTTTTGACGTTAAAACTAGTATTACAGTTTAGGAAGGAGAGGATATATGTAATCGTTTGTGACAGGAGGAAAGGGGTTAGGAATTGACAGATATAGGATGACGTGCTTTATGGATGACCCCCCTTAATTGGATTTACAAACGATTTGTTTTACTAAAACAAAAATAAAAAAGGTTTTAACTGATTTTATTTATGTAAGAAGAATAGCAAACTACTCTTTTTTTTTTAATGTCTATTTATATAATTCTTATTTTTATTTATTTATGTATATTTATGTCAACCAAAAAGGAACATAAGCAAATAAAAGAAACAATAATATAAGTAATTGTGATTAACATTTAAAAAAAATAAAAGATTTTTTTCTAAATTCTCCTAATATAAAAAGTTAAAACCTTATCAAGCCAACGCGACGAAATAAGAATTACTTAATGACGAAATTTATTTTGTAAACAGAAAAGCGCCAGAACTAGTAAATGCATGTAGTTTTAACTTAGGTTACACAAGTTTAAAACAAAAATGTGCTTTAACTAAGCATCGCTATTCAAAACTTTAAATGCAAAAACGTAACATTTAATATTCTTTCGCATATATTATTAAAAAACTTGAATTTTTTGATTAAATTTTAGAAAAAACAAAACTTTATCATGTTTTTGTTAACTTATGTTACATGAAAATTGCAAAAGTTCTTTCGTTATTTTCTTGAAATATATATATATATATATATATATATATATATATATATATATATATATATATATATATATATATATATATATATATATATATATATATATATATATATATATATATATATATATATATATATTTCATGAAGTATAAAATTTGACCAACAACAATTGGAACATGTTAGCTCCATTTTCACGCTAAATTAATTCCAAATATTCAAATACATTCATGGTTAAAATAACATTTTACAATGAAATGCTTTTTTTATCAATGAGAAAAACCGTAACTTTCGGAAGCATAAAAATGACTTAGATAAATTAATTTTAGTACTTAAGGTATATTTTAAATAAACTTTCATGTGTCTACAACAATATTCATTTGCTAAAATTTGACAAAAAAAAGAATAAAATTTGGCTACTTTTTCATTTTCCGCCATGGAATTGCCCATATTCAGTTTGACATTATTAATTAAGATACCAAAAATAGTGGTATTCGTTACTGTTTTAAAAAATTAATTACAAAAAATCTGCGCGTATAAAATAAACAATAATTTAAGTTAGATTTTGGTGGGTATTCCTGCTTCAATAAAAAAAAAAAAACTTAAAAATATTGTTGGATTTTTTTTGGTAGATACCTTACTGTGAATTTTTATTACCAACCACGTAATTTTCTCATGAGTAAATTTCTATTCTACTGTGTAGATAGTGGCCCCCGTTATTATTATCAGGTTTAACTGTGTAGATAGCAGCCCCCGTTAATATTATCAGGTTTAGACATTTTTAAACCCTAACTAACACTTGCACTGTCTTTATTAACTTTCTGCCATACAAATAAACAATTTTTTAAGGTAAAATATTTTTTTAACGCACAAAAAATTTAGAAAATGTTTTTTTAATAATGGTGATCATGTTCCCAATTATTTTTATAGGCATATTGTTAAAATTAGAATAAAGTTGACGATGTCCGCGTTTTTCTTGAATCAAAACTTGAGTTTAAGATCAGTCGTTCTCCATGAGAGTCATTTCGTGAAAGCATTGATTGAGTGGTATTTTGAAAAGAACCCCAATTATGTATTGTATTACAGCATATGGAAAAAACATTAGCAATATCTTTTTTAAAAGAGGCATGCAATATGCTGTATATAATTGGGTTTACAATGCTGTTGCACATTTGCAGCAAAGCCAGAATATCATAAATACTTTTCATAATCTGCGGAGGATGATTTATTCCATAAAACAAATACCACATAAAAAAGCTATTTGCTGGTAAAAAGCAAATGTAAAAGATTAGCACTATCGTGAAAATCATTTTTGTTACTTTTTTATTTTGTTGTAGTCTGTGATTTAAAGTCTCACTACTTGCATTTTTCTTTAGTTCTAATATAACAGCTGAGTAAAGAATGGTCATCAATAAAATTGGAATGACACACTGAATGCAAACAGTTGTAATAGAAAATTTTATGTAGTCATTCATTTTCATAGAATTAAAACATGTATAAACATTTTCTGCATGAATTTTTAGTTTAATATTTTTATCAATAAGATAAAAAAATCCTAATCCTGCTGCTGCTAACCATACAGATGTTACTGTTAACAAGCTACACATGTGTGGTCTTCGGTTTATTAACCACTTTATGCTAATAAATTGATCTATTGATACTGCAAGTAAGGTTAAAGCTGACGCAGTCATGCTTGTAAAACCTATAAAGGAAATAACTTTGCAACCATTGTGACCAATGTGATGCAAGCTGATGTACAATAAGTCGAAGATAGTTTTAACTGGTACAACGGTTGAGTTTAAAAAGTCAGCAAGAGCCAAATTGAACAATAAAATTTCCCATGATTTCAGATTTGACCATTTTAAACCAAATACCATTAAAACCAAACCATTTCCAATAACTCCAAGAGGAATTACTACAATACAAACTGACTAGTGTATTCTGAAATAATTCTTTAGTTTTTGATTCATTTGAACTTATTTTTAAAATTTATTTCAGAATTAATAAATTTTTAGGAATTATTAATTTAATTTACTTTCTAAGATCTATTTATAAAAATAACTACCAAATAAGTATTTATAAGATCATACTTCAAGCAAGAATATTCTAGAACATATCATAACAGACTTTACCAACTATTACAAACGTCTGATAAAAAAATTATTTCTTAGAAAATTTTTTTCGTTATTATTTCCAAATATCATCCAAAATATGTTGCAAAATCAATATTAATTGAATATGAAATAACTAGGTGTTACATCTTGAACAAGCACTAAACAAATTTCATCTATAAAAAAAGAATCAAACCAAGAAACAACAAATATATAACTATCAAGCTTATCAACTTATAGTTTATAGAAAAAAAAACCGTAACCAGTTTATGCTATGTCAAGTATGCCAATAATGACTTATGCAAAACGATACTTAATTGAATTTCAGAGCTTAATTAAATTAATTTAAGTATATAATCTTTAATAAACTAATACAAGTATGAAAAACTTTTAATTTATATATAATTTTATACGATTATCAGATTAAATTACTATCTGATAATAATTAATAAAATAGATAAACAATTTTTGCGCGTGCTAATTTTTGCGCATACTTCATGAAGTGTTCCATAATGCTATTGAATATTTCGAATATAGCTAATATAGCGACAAGGTAGCAAAATTTAGATGAAATGGCATATATTGAACCACTGTTCACAACACACTTTTAAACATCAACTATTGACAATATGGTTAAATATTAATAATGTTACAAATGTTAGTTTACTTTTATTGAAACTACTAGGCGTTGACAACAGTGAATTTTACTTAAACTTTATCTTATGAACTATATTTACTAAGTTTCTACAACAGCATACTTTTTACATACTTATTATTTAATAATATTTTTCTTATGATATATTATAACAATATTTACTGTCGCAGACGGCTATGAATACTAACTTGATACAACGACTGCTGTTAGCCTAATTGTACTAGGTACAATGCGAACCGCACACAGGTACAACACAAGCAATGGAAGCAAACTGTAAACCATTTAAATACGAACTTTTTTGCAAAACACGATCATATAATTAGTTAGTTGATGATGTAATGGTTTTTCAAGCCTATAATCATGACAAAACGCTGGCCCAACCAAAATCTTGTTTCGCTGGTCAAACGTTGCCCTGATCAATATCTTCTGCGCATGTATGTTCGTTTCTCTGCATTTTCTCACTAACAACAAACCAATGTATTTAAGCTTAAATATTTATAAAAAACTAATATATAAGTTTATTTATATTTAAATTTATCACAAAATTGTAAAAAAAAAAATTAAAAATTTGATATTTTTAATTTTTTTTAGTTTGTTTAATTTTGTTTAACTTTGTCATTAACCTTTATAGAGTAAAAGACAAAATTAAAAAATGTGAAAAGTTATTATTATAAATCTAACTTTATAATTATATTTCTTAAAACTTTAAATTCATATATTATATTTCTTACAAATTATGTTTGATCTTAATTGTATTTTATATAACTTGTTTTTCATATTTTATGTTTCATATAATATTATGTGACTTTTATTCTATCATAACATAAATCCAATTAATTAACCTTATAAAAGCAGTTTTTACACCATGAAGGCTTTCATATTGTCATAACTTTGTCGAACATATTATCAATTGGCTATCGTGAAAAAAACAGTGTTTACACCTTTCATATTTTTATAACGTTTTCAAAGATTTTTTGAGATTTATGATTTTTTTTTAATATTTTTTAGTTTTGACTATAAATATAACTTGGAATAAAAATATCTTCACGAGTTTTTGAATTTACTCTAAGCCTATTGCATTATTGTGAATTTGGTTAATTAACATTGTTCGTGCTAGTAGTCAAATCGATTAACGTGTAGTCACGTAGTAATTTATGTGTACGCTTTTGTGACTGTTGTAACTATTACGAATTATCAAAAGAATATATAACTTTGTATATATAATATAGTATAATACAATACGAAGAAACAAAAATTATATTGGAGGAAGGGGAGGGGGGGGGGGGGCAGTACTACCCCAAAATAGTTTTAAGGACCTTTTTTTTATTATTTTAGTCATTTTTTCAGTCAATTTTTTCAAAATTATTTACCAATAAAATTATTAGGGGGGGGGGGGGCGGGGAAATGCCCTGCTGTCCCCACTCCCTCCCCCCCTTCCCCCCATTCGTTGCTACGGGTCTGTAATTTATGTTTTGAAAATTTTTCGTTCGTGTAATAAAGTAGATGAACTCTAAATCTTAAATATAGTTAAAATATAAACAGCGCAACATCTACATGACATCGTAGTCAATGACGCAGTCTTATTTTGATTCAGATATTAATAATAATATAAGTAAAACTTAATTAAATATTTAATTTATTTCCAAGGTTGGAAACTTATCTGCTACAAAAACTTATAGTTACGATAAAAAAAAGGCTTGTTTTTTAATTGCCACCAACAAAACAACAGATATCTCTATCGCAAATAAATGAGCTGTGATAACCCAGTATTTTGATACTAGTCTTGGTCGTCTCGCGGTCGAGCTAATAGATTTGGTGGAGGTTCAATATGGAACTGCAAAGCCACTGACAGATTCTACGTTGACTTTGTTATGAGATCACGAAATCAACTTCTAAATGCTTGTTGGATTTTGTACTGATGCCTGCAACACTTGGCGCACTTTGTTTATTTGAAAGCAGTCATTCCTCACTTTTTAACTGTGAAATACTCCTGCCTTAGTGTTCACCCGAGTTCTTCCAAAGCCTGCCTAAAGCTCCCAAAGGAGCTTAATATTTGGGGTGTACAATAACTGTACCCACTGCAATAATAGGAAGGCTGAATTCAAGGATTTACAAAGATATGCAGAATGCTCAGAACATTTTATTTTAAAGCGAGGCTAAACAAGTCACAGTGTCAGTCAGCAGTATTAGGAAATAGCTAAAAGCTTTAAATTTTTATAAAAAGGTATCAATGTAGCTTTTTAACTATACTTATTTCCATGTGATAACATATTTCAGATTCCCTTGCTAAAGAACTAGTCAAAGTTAGTGCTATAATTAATGAAAAAATATTGAAACAGTAGTTTGGAATAGCACTGTTGATACTGACTAAATATTTAACTGTGATGAAACACCCCAATTTATTAATTATGGAGTTGATGGTATCAGTTCTGGATTATTTTATGCTGGCAAAAGGGATGCATGTCTAAAATATATAGAGAAAACAGAGAATGTGTCAAAATTCAACTGTTTGCTTCATTTTCAGGTATGTAATACCATATGTGGTTTAAAAAAAAATGTATATATCATAGTTCTCGCATAAAAATATTAAATTTTTATTTTAAGGCAATATACAGTGACGACAACAAAAATAGCATACCTTCAAGACCAGTTGGTTTTACTTTTTGATACCAAATTTTATGTTTTTATAGCAATTGCTGTTACTTTTTATAGCATCAACAATGTTTATATTTTTGAACGGAACTACTCATTTGACATTTATAACTGTTGAAATTGCTTGTTTTGAGCATTTTAGCGATTGCGTTTACATTTTTGCGATCATTTTAAATAGCACACATTTACTTTATCTTAAAAAAAAGTCTTCAATTATATCAAAATAAAATTATTTTATTCAGTACTTTAAGGATATTTTTGTAATTCATTTAACAAAATTCATAATAAAATAACTATAGGACAAGGTAAACATTGAACAGATATGTTTATTAACTATGGGAAACGGTAAACATGTTGAAGATATTTTTCGAGGACAAGTATAGACACTTCAAGATCAAAAATTTAACAATTCTGAAATAGCTCGAAGGTTGGGTTGTTCTCGTTAAAAAGTAATCAACGCTAATAATTTATTTAACGATAATGGTTCATAAAGCAACAGAAAACGGAAGTTTCGCGAACGAAAGACAACCCCCAAAAACGACGCAGGCATTTTTCGTTTGCTAAGCTAAATCCATTTACTGGCGCACTAAAAAGTAAAGAACAAATCGCTCAAAGTTTACAAGTCAATCTATATGTCAGCACTGTCAAAAGTCACTTACACGAAAATAATCTATTTGGAAGGGTTGCCCGAAAGAAACCATTGGTATTAAACCGTAGGGGAGGGTGGGGTATTGGTAAACAGCTAAGTTGGAATGCGAATTAAAGACACCAGCTATACGATCAAATTCATTGATAATTAATTAGTCTAACTATTCAGTCAAAAATCCTCAAAATTTTTAAAGTAATTTTTATAAATCTTCATTATAAAATAAAAATTTAGAGCAAAAATAAAACCATTGGTGTTCGGAATTACCCTACGTACGCGGGGTGATTCCGAACACACCGAAGGTAATCACAAACGTTGTTGTGCAATAACGAATAAAATGCTAATAGTAATAGTTAAGTTCAAAAATTATACAATGCAACGTCAACAAGAAAAGGAGTGGTTTCATATCCATAGTAGTTACAGCAGAAATGTTATTTAAGTAAAAAGTTGCATGAAATTATCAGAAAAAGTAAGGATCAAATTATCGTGAACAACAATCGCAGTTTCATTACACTACTGCACGTCTGGAACTAAGCATGGGATTCTCTCTCAGCAGGTTAAAAGAAATTGTCAAGTATATAATTCTATTATGCTGATTTGACGATATTTGGAGTTATCCTGCGTTTGCCATTACCCCACTCTTTCCTATTTTTTTTAGTCGTTTGAAGTTTGCAAAATAGTTCGTACACAAGAAGTTACGTTTTTGGAAAAATGTGCATTAGACTGACGAGTCAAAGTTTAATCTCTTTAAACTTAGACTCGTCATATTGCTATAGAATGAAAACAATATGTTCGTCGTCCTTAAAACCAAGTGCCCAGCCCTTGGTATACTCTATGGACCTTAAAACATGGTGGCGGCAAGTTGATTTTTTAGAGCAGTTTTTATGGTGTGGCGTGGAATTGTTGCATAGAATTCAAAAAATTCTAGTAGCATAGAAATCAAAATATTTACAAAGGAATATTAGAAAATTTTCCTTTGGTTTGGAAATTCCTACAAGACAACAACCCCAAACACAAGCTCCAAACTTCCAACAAGATTTATGTTTTGGAGTGGCCCGCTGAGTCACCAGACCTAAATACAATAGAAACATTTTGAGAGAAATTTGAAAGAAACATAAATTGGTCAACTACAACAAATTTAGACCAACTTTGGATCAAAATCAAGGCTGCTTGGGACGTCATTATGCCTAAACAATACCAAAAATTGAAATCGTTAATGGGCCGTCGTTGTCAAGAAGTTATTGACTCAAAAGGATATCCCATATAATATCAATTTACATCAAACAAAATTTTCTAGCAAAAAGGACAAAATGATAATTTTGTACAGGGTGTGCTATTTAAGTCGCCCCCTTATTCTGTACCTCTAAATCATTTATATAATCGTACTTTTTTTTAACTTAGTTGCTTTAATTTTTTACTCAGTAATTTAGTTTTCTAAAACTAACTTTATATTAGAATAAAAAAGTTTAGATCTCAAAAACTCAGATCTCTGAAAAATATATTATTACAAATTAAACACTAACCTGTGCTATTTATTTTGTCGCCACTGTAATTATGTGTCAGATGATATGTAAATGTAATGGTATGACCAGTTGTTTGGTTCCAACAGACGAAGCGAATAAAGTTCGACGTATTAGTCATAACATCAGATAACGGAGTATCAAATGGATTATTCTTGGCAGAATTAAAAGAGTTTGATGCCTACTTAAATGAAAAAATTTTAAGCGACCCATTATTTTACTGTCAGATAGGCATCTCAAGACTAGACTTTGATGTTTTGTCATTTTTTGAATCCAAAAGATTTTGTCTCTTTGTTATTCCAAAAGACACAACAGGTGTGACTCAACTTCTTGACCAAGTATATAAGAACATTCAATGTGAGTATCGTAAACAGAAAGACTATGTTTCTTTAATAAATATATGTTTATATTAATAATAATAACTATATGTTAGTATATATATATATATATATATATATATATATATATATATATATATATATATATATATATATATATATATATATATATATATATATATATATATATATATATATATATAAATATATATATATATATATATATATATATATTATATACATATATATATATATATATATATATATATATATATGTATATATATATATATATATATATATATATATATATATATATATATATATATATATATATATATATATATAAATGAATATATATTAATAATAATAAACAGATAAATGTTTCTTAAATAAAAAAGCTTTTATTTTAGTTTTAGCCAATATATGTGATAAATAGGCAACCAAAGAAACCATTAGTTCATGGCATCCAAAGAAACCATATTATTATTATTATTATTATTATTATTATTATTATTATTATTATGTATTTCGCCGATAAGAAAAGTTTACAAGTTTACGCAATACAAATATATAAATACGTGGCTGGGGCAAGAAGAAGACAAGTTCTGTCTTATCACCAAGCCCCTTTAAATCAAAATGTCAATAATAAAAATACTAAACAAAGTAACTCGTTAAATAAACGTTAAACAAAACGTAGCGTTAAAATAAAATAACGATAAATAAAAACTAAAAAACATTTTACGCTATATTACAGTGTAATATATCCAAAAGTATACGAAGATTTTTTAATTAATTATTTTAATTCAATTATTTTTTTTCCTAACTGGTTTTAGATTTATAAACCTTTTGAATTTAAATCATAGAATAACAGATAATACACGAACAACAAACAAACAAACAAAAAAAAAACATTCTTAAAAATATTTTAGTATCTTAATGTGTCTTTTATATATGTAAAGTTTATTATATCAGATAAAAAACAACGTCATAATGTACAAATTGAAATGTATATAGAATATATATTTAAACCATATTTTTAAAGAAATAGACAAACGTGATTACTCCTAATCAAAGGCTTCAGAAAAATTTTAATTCGTTGTCATTTATTAAAAGCTTTTGCTTAAGTTTGTTTTTAAATTGTTTAATAGAAGAAATAGTTTTTAACTCATTATTTAATAGCGTGTTCCAAAGTTTAGGACCTCTGTTAGCAATTGAGAACTTAGTAACAGAGTAATAGGTTTTAGGTTGAACATAATTGTTTTCTGAAAATCGTGTTGGGTATAGATGATATATTTTTTCCAAAAAAGAGTTAAATAAAATAGGTGCTATTTTTTTATTAACTTTGAACATAAAAATAAGAATTTGATAAAGATTTAGTTGAAATACGTTGAGAATATTAAATTTAATGAGTAGAGGTTTAGTGTGTGAGAAACGATCTACATTTCCAATAATTCTTAAAGCATGCTTTTGTTTAATTAATAGTTTATTTATTTTAGTTACGTTAGTGCTACACCAGGCAACGTTTGCATAACTTAGGTAGCTATGAATAAATAAAAAATAAATGTATTTTAAACAGGTGTGATTTAATAACTGCTTAGCTTTGTAAAGTAGACCAATATTTTTCGACATTTTATTTTAAATTATATTTATGTGCTCCTTCCAACTCACATTTTCATCAATAACAACACCAAGAAATAACAATGAACGCTCTCTTATTATACAAGAGTTATTTACAACTAAAATTGGAAGATTAAATGGGATGAGTCTCTTTTCATGAAGACGATGGAAGAAAGTATATTCTGTTTTTTTTATGTTTATGGATAATTTATTCGCTATAAACCATTCACTTAGTTTTGCAAGTTCTTTGTTTACTGCTTCAAATAAAGAATTAATATCCTTATTAGAATAAAATAAGTTGGTGTCGTCTGCAAATAGGATTGAATTTAAGATACTTGAAAATTTATTTAAGTCATTTATATAAATGAGGAATAAAAGGGGCCCTAAAATTGATCCTTGTGGGACGCCGCAGGAAATTGTCGCTAAATCCGTTTTACTATCATTAAACGAGATGTACTGTTTCCTCTTTCCTAGATAACTTTTAAACCATGCTAAGTTATAACTTATGATACCATAATTTTTAAGTTTGTGCAGGAGAATATTATGATCCACCGTATCAAAAGCCTTACTTAGTACAATAAAGACGCCTAAAGTAAATTTGTTTTCATCAAAAGCTTTAAATATTTCGTGTACTAGATGAATGATTGCATGATCGGTTGAATGGCCAGATTTAAACCCAAATTGTTTATCGTAAAGAATTTTATTATTAGTTAAAAAAGAAATCAGTCTGTTATACATAACACGTTCTAAAATCTTGGAAAAGCAGGTAAGAATTGAGATTGGTCTGTAGTTTGAGACATCAGAAGGATCACCTGTTTTATAGATTGGTGTAACCTTTGCACATTTTAAGTTTTCAGAAAAAACTCCGTGTTTTAAAGATAAATTAAAAATATGTAAAAGTGGTATTTTTATAAAACTTATTGATTTAATAATGACAATACTACTGACATCATCAGCACCCGAACTTTTATTTTAATTAGATTTTAGTAAAGAAACTGAGTTTAATAATTCATCTTCTGTAAGTTCATGATTAGACATGACAGATTTATTTGGTGTTAGGTATGAACGAAAGTTTGTCTGAGATGGTCCTATTTTAGAGGCTAAATTCGAACCTACATTAACAAAAAGTTATTAAGTGTTTCTGCAACTAATGATTTATTTACAATTAAGTTATTATCAATTTTAAGATTAGTTGGAAGAGCATTTCGGTCCAGATTTTTCTTGCCAATTACCTCTTTAAAAAACATGTTCCATGTTTTTTGTGTACTGTTGTTTTGCTTTAATTTTTCAGAATAATAGTTTTTTTTTGAGCGTTTTAGAACAGATTCAAATAAACGTTTATAACTTTTATAAGTAGTTTCATTTACCAAAGTTCTTTTTTTAAGAAACTTACAATATAATCGTTGTGTAATTTTGGAAGATTTAAGGATTCCCTTCGTTATCCATGGGTTTAAAAGCGTTTTCGATTTGACTAATTTAGTAATTTTAGGGAATGCTTCATTATAATGAGTAAGAAATTCAGTTAAGAAGATATCGTAGGCTTCATTGGCATTTTGATTTTTTAGCGTCTCGTTCCAATTTACACACGATATAAGATAATGAAAATATTTTATGGATGTATCATTTATAATTCGTGTTGTAACTTTTTTTTATAAGCATCAGGCTGAATGCATTTATTTGATATTATAAAAATCGAAAAGTGATCCGAAATGTCCGTTTTAAATATTCCAGTTTTAATTTTTGTATTGATAAATTCATTAGTTATAATTTGGTCTATTGACGTTGCACTACCGAAAGTCACACGCGTAGGTTTATTTATTATTGGAATGTATCCCCTTTGAAAAATGACATTAAAGAATTTATTCGTTTGTTTATTTACGTCATATTCCAAAATATTAGGGTTAATGTCACCCACGAAATAAACACCTTTATTCAAATTCAATTTATTTTCAATTAAACTTTTAATGTGATCTTTAAACGCATTAATATTTCGCGACGTTAGAATTATCTTGTTCTATCTCCACTTTTTGAAAAAATTGAGTTATTAATAGTGTTGTGTACCTCAGAATAATGTTTTTCTACTGTATTGAAATCTAAGAAATAAATAAAAAAGTTGCTGAGAAAACATAAATTATAAAAAAAATTTTGTATGCCGTCTCCTAAAATCTTTATTTTTCAAATCGTTTTATCTCAAAACTCAAAAATGTGGAGATAGAACAAGATAATTCTAACGTCGCGATTTCCTGATGGTGGTCTGTATAATGCATGCACGACAATGTTTTTTGAGGCTTTTATTAATGATTTCCACATATAATGACTCATAATCATTTGTGATTGAACTTAAATTTGAATTAAATTTGAATAATAATGAATTTTTAATAAACATACATATACCCCCGCCTTCCTTGCCCAGGTCTCTAATTTGGTGGAATACATTGTAATTGGGTATTTGGAAATATGAATCGTTCTCAACATTTTTGTCTTGACACCATGTTTCACTAAGACAAATAATTTGAAAATTAATTTTAATTTTATATAGAAACTGTTTTAATGATTCAAAATTTTTTTTTAAACTCCTAATAATAATATGAAGAATTGAAAATAAGTTATCATCGATTCCTTTGGTAATGTCTTTTGAGTATGGGTTATAATATAATGGGCTAATATTTTTAATTAGTTCATCATCATTATAAAAATTATTATCAGGATCAGAATTGATAATAATAAAAATTATTATCAGGATCAGAATTGCGATTTAAAAGGATTGAATTTTTAATTTTAAATGTTTTAAATTCAAAGTTTGACAAATCAGTTTTCTTAGCCATTTTAAATAAGAGTAATTTTAAGAACAAAAAATATAAAAATTTAAAGAATTTAATTGATGGCACTCGTTTTCCTAAATTCCTTTATAATTAATTTATCATTTACAACAATACAATATTTACCGTTTGTCCTGTGCAACTTTCTCTCTTCAAAAAGCTTTTTCCGTATCAATGCTGTTTCAATTGAATAATCTTCGTTAATAAATATTCCGGAGCCTTTAAGTTTGTTCGCATTTTTTAGTATTTTTATCTTATCTTTATAGTCAAGTAGTTTTCCAAAATTCCTTCGAAACGTAAATTGTTTCTTCTTTGGCGATCTTCAAGCTGTCGAATTTTAGTTTTATCTTCATTTCCTAAATTAGAATTCAAAGAAATCTTTTTCTCTTGGTCGATAACCTTTTTATCATGGCAATCTTGTGTAAACGATAAACTTTCTTCAATGTCTTTTTGAACTTTTTCATAATTCATCAACTGCTTCTTTGTCAAAATAAGTTCCACTTTCCTGTTTTCATTTTCTTTTGTTAAAGATTCGCAAGTGTTTTTTAGTAAAGTAATATCTTTTTGTAATACGTCGATTCTATCGTTTGTAATTTTTAAATTACCGCTTATCAGTTTAAAAATATCTTTTTGCTGTTTCTTAAACATCTCTTGAAAAATTTCTCGTACTAACTTAATTGAGATTTCGGAGTCTTTAATTGCATCCATGTTATTAATAAAGAAATATAGTATTTATAATTATTAATTATATAAATACTAAAAAATATAAATACTGCAATTCATTTCCTTTAAAATTATAGCGCTTGCAAAAACACGTCTGTTCACCACATTGTCAGGATGATTTAACCATTAGTTCATGGCAACCAAAGAAACCATTAGTTCATGGCAACCAAAGAAACCATTAGTTCATGGCAACCAAAGAAACCATTATAAAATCTGCTGGAAGGGTTGGTGTTACTGAAAATTCATTGAATGATGAATTTATGCAAAAGGACAAATTTGAAAGACCAGAAAACTGTATTAAAGCAGATAAAAAGTGATCTCCTTTAAATTCTTCTCCAGATAAAAGATGTGGTTCAGAATGTATGTTTTAATGTAATTGTGGGGAAATAGAATGTAAAGCTTTGGATTTAAACAGCAAAAAGTAGAAAATACAAAAATAAAAAAGTGACGGGAGTTTCTCGCAATACTCCATCGTTAAGAATAACTTTAAGTTTGAATTCAAGTCCTAATTCAGCTTTCAATTGTTGCCAGTTTTATCAAAAAAGATTCTGTTAAACTGTTTTGGTTCAAAATACAACAAAACTTATTTCAATAACGGTTGAAAATGGTGATAGATTTTCAACGGCTCAAGATGAATGGACTTCCAATAGAAATCAAAAATATATGTGTCTAAAATTACACATGTCAGATAACTCAATTAAGTGTCTTCTTAATGATAATCCTTAATAAAGGCTTAAGATTGTCTTGAATAAAAAAAAAACTTGAGGATTTTGAGTTAAATCTTAATAATCATGTTTTTGGAATGGTTACAGATGGAGCTGGTGTAATGAAAAAACCGGAAGATTGTCTTAAATAACTAATCAACTATGTTTGTCATATGGAGTTTATTTGACAGTAGTTGATGCATTTTATAAAAAATCAAATGTTCTAGCAGAAGATCACTAAAAGAGTTTATAATGAAGGTAGTTATTAAACTTATGTCAATTAGAAGATGTTAATTCTTGCCAAAGAAGATGTTGAGCTATACATAGCTCAACATCTTCTTTTTTAAGTATTAACATCTTCTAATTGACATAAGTTTAATAATTACCTTCATTATCATTGCATCATCAACTCTTTTAGAGTTGTAAGACGATATATTGACGGTATATTACTTCTTATAAGACAATATATAACTTCTTATAATATTTATCTTTATATTTCTTTATATTCCTTATAATATTTATATTCAAAGTTCTTATAAGACAGTTATAACTTTTTATAAGAGCTTGATTGAATTAAAATCGCTATCCTAAAAATTCGAATGATTGCATAGTTTTTTAAAAGATCATCTTCTAGAAATCTTTAGCATAGTTATTTTAATAAGTTTGGGAAAAAGTTGTTTTTAAACTAATACAAAAATACGTTAAAGTTCTAAAATGTTTAAATTAATTTCAAAATTTCTACAAATTAAACTAGCAGGTATGAAAACATTAGAGCATTTTAATGCATCGGAAATGCTACCAAACTGTAATAAGATTAAAACTGCTTGATATTTGGTTGATTTGTTTAGAAATTATTGAAGCTGGTGCTAATGTCCTTTGTAAAAGAAATCCTACTTAGAGCTAAAAAATTAAATGAATTTATAATAAAAATTTATGAATAAAATTAAAAAATTGATATACAAAAACATCTCTTTTTTACTTTTGAGTCAATGATGGAAAAAATTCTAGAAAGAAGAAGAATTGGAATTTCAGGCTTTTAAGATACTTAGAAATACAAAATTAATATGATCAAGCTAAAAAAATTTCTGTTTAACACTTTCAATTATAAAAGATATTTATACAATAAAGAACTTCCAATCATATCAAAAGATATGATTGGAAGTTTATCATTTGGATTATGAATTGGAGACCGTCTATTTTATGATCCTAAAAATCTTGAAGCATCTACAGATAAATTTAAAACCTCCGATCTTAAAATTAAAGAACCTTTACAAAAAAATAGTAGAGCTGAAAAAATTACCATTTCCTAATCTAAAACACCAATTTAATAATAAACTAGTCATCCAAGGTTTAAGTTTGCATAAAAAAGGCTGCATTTGAGAAAATAAATGATTGTAAAAACGCTTTCAACATTGCACTGTGCTTTAAAGTTTTTACCATTATCAAATGTTTAAAAAACACTTTAGTACTGCTGGACTTTTTATTAAGTTGAGAACATCATTGAGTCATAAAATGATAGGCATATAATGTTTTTTGCGTACTAACTAGAAAGCTTAGTTGTTACGTTTTGTTATATTTATACAGTACTATCACACAAAAATGTATGTAATATTTCATCTTTTAGAAAATAACTAAAACTACTGAATTATTTAAGTAATTTGAAAAAAATTGCTAGTAATTATTTTTTTAGATTTTCATAAAATGAAAAGATTTTTAGAATTTTATAAAATGATTAACTTGAAAATTAGGTTAAATCAAATGGAAATTTCCACTTTCAACCTCCTCTAGCCTCATAAATACTGAAAATCGTTCGGAATCGAAACGAAATCTTTTTTGCTGTAGGAATCTCTTTTTAAGCAGTTTTGAGAGGATTATTCCATATAACTTCTTATCATTCTTATTCTTTTGTCATATCCTGTTTCAGATGTTTCAAATCATAGAAGCTGTTTGAAGCATCAATGATTAAAAAACAACAACAAATATTTAATAAATTATGATGTACTTATTTCTGTATACTTTCTTTTTTGTTGTTAAATTTTTTTAAGGTGCCCCAAGAAGTCCTTGTGATCTTATCACAGAGCACCGCGAAAGAGCACTTAAAGGGAAGTTCACACTGCCTTCCTTACCGATGTTTTAAACCTTCACCAAAAATGGTGTTGAAACACGGATCTCAATATTCTGAGGCAAGCATGCTAACCACTACGCTACGGCTGCTACTATACTAATGTATTAGTTCATTAAACAAGTTCTTTGCTTAATTTTCTCCATATTTTTAGTTTTAGAGATAAAAGCGCTTTTATTTACTTTAAACCTCTGTAACTTTATCTCTTGCTTCTCTGGCTTCTTGTTAGTTTTTATAGATGCTAATGCCATTGTTGTTATCAAAAGTTTGATGTAACGATTAATAAACAATATATAACTAAAATTAATCTTTATATTTTTACATTTTATGATAAAACTATTACCTTATTAAAATAAAGTTTAAAGTCAATATTTGACGATGTTGTAAACCTAATGTTAAGAATTTTTTGAACTTTTATTTTTTATTTGATCATTTTTCTGCAAATAAATTTATAACCGAAGTGTTATATGCACTTTGAGTTCATGCATCTTAGTAAGTTTTGGTTGATGATTCTGCAGTGGTTATAAGTTAATCAACTATTTTAAGAATCATTAGTCGATTTTCTTTGAGCTTAGCAAAAGAAAATAATGAATCCTTCAAATATTTAACTTTACGTCATAAAGATGAGTATACCTATGTCAATAGGTAATCTAATCATAAACCCAATGTCGAATGTTTTCTTTCTATACGACATACCTATATTTTTGCTGGTTGCTCAAGCAATATAATAGAGCGGCCGTGGCGCAGTGGTTAGAACACTTGTTTAAGAAGAAAGAGATCCAGGGTTCGAAACAAGCTCTGGGCATATTTTGCACCATCAATAAGGAAGAAGGTGTGAATTTCAAATGCTCTTCCGCGGTGCTCTGTGACAAGACCTTTGGGTCTTATTGGGGCACCCTAAACAAAAATAAATTAAAAAATGTACTTTTAACTACAGCAACTTAGCTTGGATATAAAAAAAACAAGGATTTCAAATACTTAATAAAATTCGAATGATATTTGGAAGCACGTGCACCTTTGTTGCTGTGCTTTCAGATATCATTCAAATTTCACTTGCACCTTTGTTTTGTATTGCATAATTTAGCAATAGAGTTAAATGATGTGGACATTGATGAAAATATTATTTAAGATATAACTGCTAAAAATAAATTCCAAATTATAATGATTTTGCTTTACAATATTTTAAACATTAGCTTATTTTAAAATTTCCATTCGTTTCAAAATTTATATTTTGTTATAATAATAAATAGCTCAATAACTTCATCCCATCTAAAAAATAGCTCAAAAACTTGCTAATGGAGCAGACAAATATATAATTGAAAATACTGATTTCATAGTTTAAAGTGTGTTTAAATTTTTTTTTTTTTTTTTTTTAATTTTTTTTTTAATTTTTATTTTTTTTGTTCTTTTTATTTATTCAAAATAAGTTTTACAATATAAGAATGAATAAAATACGTATAGTCAGAATTACAATTTTGTTAACGTTACAACAAGAACGCGGATACTCGCAGAAGATCATAAGATCTTGTCATCGAGAACCGCCTAAACAGATTTTAAATAATAAATAATCCTTTAATAGTTCATAGACAAATATTCACACATAAATACAAATATAATTATTTATACATATTTAAACATACAAACATGTAAATAAATATACTTACACATCAATATATATATATACACATACAAATAATACGCACAAATACACATACATATACAAATACACATACATACGTATATATATATATATATATATATATATATATATATATATATATATATATATATATATATATATATATATATATATATATATATATATATATATATATATATATATATATATATATATATATATATATATATATATATATATATATATATATATATAATATATATATATATATAAGTTAAGATAAAAGATTTCGTATATATAAATTACGATAAAATATTTCCTAAGAGTATTAATAAAAAACAAAACAAACTTAAAAATATATCAGAATGTTTTCAACTGAGAAAAGAATTTCTTTCAATTTTCTTTTAAATAAGGGGTCGTCCATAAAGTACGTACGCCAAAAATTTTGAAATTCGACCCCCCCCCTTCCCCCCTGTTGCCATGCGTACTTTTATGTCCCCACCCCCCCTTAAAATTACGTACGTTTCTCAAATACCCCCCCCCCTTATATATCCCCCCCCTATCCCTCCTTTATTTTTTTTCTCAATAAAAAAGTTTATTTAAAAAAAAAAAGGAGGGTACCTTAGATACTATATACGACCCCAAAGCTCTTTGTTTGCGCATTTTAAAAACGTCCTTAAGTATATATGCAAATAATAATTTAAATAACTTTAAAATAATGGTTAGGTAAGTGTGTATTTGGGCGAGAGGTTAATGCGGCGGAAATAGGCGACGGAGATCCAGGTACAATTCCCGGTGATATCCACTTTCTTTTGTTTTAATAACGAATCAAATGTAAATAAACTATACTTAAGGTGGACGTTTTTTTCAGGCACCCCTTCTTTAGTAAGTAAAAAACGGGTCTTACGTGAGATCAGTAATATTGAAAACAAAGGGTAAAACCCAGTGGGAGGGGGCAACAGCAAATTTTGTGTCCTTTTGCTAATTTAAGAAACTTTTTATTTTAGCAAAACCTAGCGGTCAAATTTGGAAGATTTTGAGACGCCATTGACACGTTTTTTTTGGGGGTGACTCCGTCCCATCAACCACGGCCCTCAGGTCTCACTCACGGCCGGTATACATGGGGTGGATATGTGTGCATAGGCCCCCTCACGATTTTTTGATGTTCCAGATAGAACACTTTCACACATCGTGCAAACTTAAGTTTGATAATATGCCAAATGAGGTGGTCTTGCAAAAAAATTTGGATGGCGGAGGCCTGGGAACAAAAAGCCCTAAAGTGTTTGCCTCCCCCCTTACCTGCCCAAACGTGAGGGAAATATGTAGCAAAATTTTTAACTTTAACATCTAAAACTAAATTTAAATTTATCGACAGATTTTAATTTTTGTAGAAAAATATTGTAAATTACAAAAAAGTTATGACCATGCAAAATTTACACCCCTCTCATTTTGGGGGTCGGGAGGGTAAGCGTTTTAAGGCTTTTTGTTCACAGGCCTCCGCCATCCCGATATTTTGCAAGACCTCTTCATTTGGCATTGGTATAAACAAACTTAAGTTATGAGTTTGCACGATGTGTGAAAGTGTCCTATCTGGAACATCAAAAAATTCTGAGGGCGCCCATATATGTGTGTGCATAGAGGAAAACTATACCCTTTTCTCCATATACCATACATCTTTTTATGTTGGCAAACTAGAATCTTTAGTCAGAATGTAACTTTTCTATTGATTAGCTGGTTAATTGTGATAAATAAGAAAATCGAAGTACGTACTTTTAAATTGAAACCTCCCCCCCCCCCTCCCATACGCTTTCGTACGCTTTTTGAAGACCTCCCCCCTCCCCCCTATGAGCGTACGTACTTTATGGACGACCCCTAAGAAAAAGTTCCATTCATGAGAGAAATCAAAAAGTTTTAACACTATTTTGTTCCATAAAAATGCTCCTCTAAATTAAATACAAAATTTACCAAAAATAGTTTTGAAAACTGGTTGAAGAATAAAATTTTCATTACGCAAATTGTATTTATTTTTAACTTTTAAAGAATATAAATTGTGAAAAGAAATTGGAGATGTGCGAGACTTACATTTAAACATAAAACACAATACATTAAAAATATTAAGTTGATATATATTAAGAATATTCATTTCGTTTAAAAGAGGCTTAGCATGATAAAATCGATGTTTAAAATTAATAAGTCGTGCAACATGTTTCTGTTGGCGATAAAGTGGTTCTAATTTAGTTTTACTTACACTTTTAAAGTTTTAAAAATAGATAGAAGTAAAAAAATTTTGACCTAACTTATTTAAAGTTTTACAATTTAAGACATCTAAGCGTGGTTAAAAAAATAAAAGTGCTTTGTATATTATTACGACATTTGAAGAAAAAATAGTTTATACTAGCGCGTTTAATTTGAACTCTGAACTTTAAGCTTTTCCAACTGAGCCCTAAAATTTTGACGAACTCTAAATGCAGATGCAAATATGATAATTAAGTAAGATATATAAGTAGGATGTCTTAAGTTTATTACTATTAATATTGGTAGGTTAACAATTTTTAAACCTTTTATTATTTGATCTGAAAAGTCTTTTATTATGCAGCCATCGTTTTATCTAACAAAGTTTTTATTATGCAGCCATTATTTGATTTATTAAACCTTTTATTCTGCTGCCATTACTTAGTATAACAAACTATTTATTCTGCTGCCATTATTTGAACTAGATGACTTTTTTTAATGATTTTGTTAAAAAATCTTAATTATTATGTAGAAAGCTTTTTACTATAATAAAAAAATTTCTTTTTGTTAAAGCATTCATATGTAACGCACTCTTACATAGATTCAGGTTCACGGTTATCACGAATCCTGATAATGTCAACCTAGCTGACCCAAGAACGCTATGTATATGGAAAGATAGCGTACACATTAAGGTTATGCAAGTTTTAAAGTCTTTTAGTTTTATCCGCGGAAAAAAATTTAATTTGAATGTTTAAATTAAGTGAAATTTTAACCTCATGGTGCGCCAATAAAAATACCAGTAGAATGAGGACCACTTTTTATAATTTGATAAAAATTGGTGCAAATGTAGCCTATGGCCACCCCAAACTCTGGATAATATTTCAGTTTGATTGGCTGACTGGTTAAGGGTTTATGCCAGTTTTAGTTAAAACTATGTAAGTTCATCGCTACATATACCTCAAAACGTTACTGATTACTATTTTCAAAATAATGTTTACTTGAGTGTCCTTCTATGTAACGCGAACAATTTCTTTATAACTATTTTATTAGTTCATGAACCATTTTCATTTTATAGACCAAAATATATCCATAGCGTACATATATTACCATTTCCTTAGATATAAACTACTGCCAAAATGCAAAAAAATGTTAAAAAAAAGTGTAAAACCTGACTACTAGGGTGAAAAACTAGCAAAAAAATACGTCTCTGTTAACAAATTTTTTATCGACTCATGAAACCGTAAATACATTTACTTTCAAAATTAGGTGAAGAAATAACTATTTAAACCTTATTACATTACGTATATTACATTACGTAATTTTTAATTTTTATGCAAAAATTGTTCAAATGAATCAAAACTAGCTTATACAAGGCTAGTTTTATATATATATATATATATATATATATATATATATATATATATATATATATATATATATATATATATATATATATATATATATATATATATATATATATATATATATATATATATATATATATATATATATATATATATATATATATATATATATATATATATATATATATATATGGGTAGAATTCAATACATACGGCTGCGTATAAACTTTTTTTTAAAATATATTTATATTTTTTAATAATATATAATTATTTCGATATTTCGCTGATCTATCGTGATCAGCGTCATCAGGTATAATAAATAAAATAGTTACAAAGAAATCGTTATAGTAAAAACAAACCGTTAAAAAGATAACACTAAAAAGCCAAAATATAATACAAAAAATTTTCTCAAATAACTGACGTCAGCAGATTTTATGGAAAAATGGCCCCCAGGTTTTAGTTGTCACGTTATCACCGTCATCCCGATTGAGAACCACATCACCATTTCTCAACTCTTGCTTTGCTTATTTTAATAATTAACATTATTATTGGCGTTTTCAAAGGATTTTTATGTCGTGCAAAAAGAATTTGCTCTCAAAAACACCTTCAAAAAGAAATTGATTTTCTAATAGACATATTTGTTGAAAATGGCCACGACAAGAACATTCTAAATAATATTATATATATATACATATATATATATATATATATATATATATATATATATATATATATTATATATATATATATATATATATATATATATATATATATATATATATATATATATATACATATATACATGTACCATGTATATGTATATATATATATATATATATATATATATATATATATATATATATATATATATATATATATATATACATATACATATATATACATATATGGTACATGTATATATATATATATATATATATATATATATATATATATATATATATATATATATATATATATATATATATATATATATATATATATGCAACATGTGTATATATATACACATGTTGCAGCAACTTCCTGATACAAACATGGTTCCCATGTACATGGGTACCATGTTTGTATCAGGAAGTTGCTGCAACATATCCACATTTTTAAGAAGCTTCCTGCGTTCATTTCCATTGAACTGGTTCCCAAGATATGGGCTAAGTTGAACATGGAGGGCAGTTTGCAACTTAACAACTTTTACACAGACAATTTTAAGGATCTTAAAAAAAAAATGATTGAAAACTCTTTGTGAAGCCCGCTTATAATTACCTTTTAAATGAAATTGTTAAACAGCTTTGTATTAGCAACAACCCCGCTAGATTGCTAAATAGGCTGGATACTAGGTTTGATTGAGCCCAGTGTTCGGAAGTTTCCCGATTTGGCAAGACATTTTGATTTAACGTCACACCTTGTGCAACGTTGCATACTTTAATGGGTTTAAAAACCACAAAATATATTTGCAACTTTTATATCACAAGCCCAATATATTTCAACTCCAATTTGTATCAATCAGTGTCCAAATTTGTTAAATATTGGAGTAAATTTCTGACAAATTTTCTGATACCTTACAAGAATTTGTTTCTTAAATCTGGTCTTTGTAAGTACTTTGAGTGAGATGTTGTTGTTGTGGCAGTGAGCTCGTTTCATTCCTCAAGGCAGTATCAACAACGTTTAAACAAAATTTGAGAAAATCTTTGCCACCATCAATTCCTAGCTTAATTGTATGTTTACAAGTGCCAGAGTAGTCAATTTTGGATCTCTTGATGATATAAATATTCTTAATTAAAAGTTATTAAAATCAATGAAATATTACCTTAAGTTATAAGCATGGGCACTTTTACTAATAGGCAAACCTAGGCAACTGCCTAGGGGCGCCAACCGAAAAAGGGCGCTTGCAATTTGATTTTTTTTGGAAAGTTTAATAAGCATAAATTTTTTTCACACAATCAAAATTAATTTTATATTTATTGATAATTATAATTAAATTATGTAATAAAAAATAGGAATTAAACAAGATAATAATATTAATATACATTACCATTATTCATAAGTAGTAATTTGCAAAAGTATTTTGCGAGATGTGCGGGCGTACGACATTCAACAAAATTCTGCAAGTGTAATTTTATTGTGTTTTTGTTTTACTGACGGTATTTCAAATTACTGACGGTTTTTTCAAACCTGTTGTATGCAAAGTAAAAACCTAAGATTATAGTTTAATATTTAAATAATTTCCTCATCACTTGATATTCAAACATTTAATGATTTAGAACAAAATAAACATTCTGACACAAATAATTTAGAACAAAACACATCTGCTGGTTGTTCAAAAACGGTAAATCTATCCAAAAATCATACAAACATTCAAATAAACCTTGATCCTGCTACATGGAAACGGTGTGATGAATAAAAAATCAATTTATTGTGCTCCTTGTTCATTGTTAGGTGGTTCATCAGCACTGGCAACAACTGGTTATTCTGATTGGAAAAATGTAACAGAACGTTTATTTCAGCACGAAAATACATCACAACACAGACAGTTAGAAACAGTTCTAAAGCCGCGATTATTAGGAGAATATAAATTCAGAAATTCTAAAGGAAAAAAATTATTGGATTCAGGTGCTCAAACGGGTTGTGTGCGTTATACAAAAACTTGCTAGTCGAACATTGCCTTTAAGAGGGAAACTTAAAAGCATTTTACACCTTGTGCAACACACTCAATAAACTTGGTTGGAAAATTTGCGGCAGATTGTTGCCGAGATGCAGCATCCTTTTTCTATTTTTTACAAGAGTTATTTAATTTCTCTTCTTCTTCAACAAGTCGTTGGTTGGTGTTAACTACTATTTTGAAAGGGTGAACCATATAAAATCTCTCCGAAACAAGTTGGTATGATGCATGCAAAGCTCTGTATGAAAACTGGGCGGGAATATCTAAAGCTTTAAAAAAAATATATCAGAAGATGAAAAAGTATCTTCTCAATTTAGTAGCCAAGCTCAAAATATTAGCAATCAAATGAATTGTCTCAAATGTGCTTTTATGAAGACATTTTGGTTTTATGAAGACATTTTGGTTTTATGAAGACATTTTGGTTTTATGAAGACATTTTGGTTTTATGAAGACATCTTGGTCAATTTTAAAACATTTTAATGCTACTAGTTTTAAGCTACAAACCATTGAAAATGATTTTTATCGATTGTTGTTGAGCAATACAAATCATTAATTGAATTCGTAAATTCAATGTCAAATTTATATGAAAACTATGAATACCTTTTGAAAAGAAATACCTTTTGTTAAAGAATTTAAAAGAAAACGAGGGAGAAAACGGAAAACGTTTCATGATGAAACAATTGAAGAATCGGAATTACATACCAATCAGAATTTTAAAACCAAAATATTTAATGTTATAATTTCATTTCTAAGTGAAGAACTGAAAAAGAGGCTTGAACGTATGAATTAATTTACAAAAATTTTGAATATTTAAACAATTTAACGAAATACTAACCAAAATTAATATTAGAAAAAGCTAAAAATTTATACCAGATATACAAGAGCGATTTAGATGAATGTTTTATGGAAAAATGTGTGCACTTGGGATCATATTTGAAATCTAATGAAATTTCTGAAAATTCGATATTTGAACTCAGTAAATTAATATATAGAAAAAAATTAGAAACTGTTTTTCCAAATATAAATATAATCTTAAGGATATTTTTATGCACAAATTAAGTAACTGCTCTGCGGAACGCAGTTTTTCGTTATTGAAAAGATTGAAAACCTATTTAAGATCTACGATAAAGGAACAACGCTTAAACGCATTAGCTATATTATCAATAGAAACAGATTTTACATCAAATGTAGATTATTCTGAAATAATTGATGATTTTGCGGACAAAAAATCAAGGCGAAAATTTTAATGTGTTGAAGAAAGTAAGAAAAGCAGAATTTTGCTTAATTAGTCCGTACTGACATTTTTAGTTCTTCTTAAATCAATAAATTAACAAAAACTGCAGATAATGAGTTTTTATTGTACATTTGTACTTTTTAATTTTTATTACGAATTATGGGGCGTGGTATATATATTGCCTAAGGCCGCCAAAGATAAAAATGCTGCAATGGTTTCAATGAAATAATTCTTGAATAAATTTTTACTTACAACTAAATAATTATTTGAATTGATTACTTGTCACATTTAATGACATTTTAGACGTAGTCTTATATGATGACACAGTCCAAAAAACGATTTTTACTTCATAACATCTTTCTCTCTTGAGATTTTTTCTTTTCGTGCCTCTGCAACTATTTTTATTAAATTTTTACAAATTTCTATTTCAAAACAACCATAATCTGTAAAGATAAATTTTCCTCGGACTGGACTGGCCGGACTTCCCTCCTAACTTTTAAGCGGTCAGTAATCTTACTTATCTTATTTAAATTTTTTAAACCAATTACCTTAGTCAATATAAAAAATATTTAGTATTTTAGCAGAGTATTTTTGGAGGGGAAAACCCATACTCTGCCGCTATTGGTTACAATGTAAAGTTCAAGTCGAACTTGACTCAAGTTTGCTTCTTGCATTCCACCCTTAATTTTCTCACAGCTGTTCTGTTTTAAGAAAAGCAAATATTTTTTATTTTCTTTGGAGGTATTCCAAGAAAATCCTTTTAACCATTTTTTAAAATTTTTATACATTTTGTCAGTACTTTACACTTTTGAAAATGCTGAAATTTTTCCGCTATGCATTAGCCAAGTCAAAAAATTGATTTGCTATTTAAAGAATAACTAGTTAATAAATTGGTCTATAAAATCAAAATGATTCGTGTACCAATAAAACAATTATAATAAAAATTGTTAGCATTACATAATTAAAACATGACAAAAGGGACCGAATAACACAGTAATCGGTCCAAAAAAATTTAAACTATAACTGACATAAACCCTTAAATAGTTCACCAATCAGACTGATATCTTATTTAGAATTTGGTGTTATTATATCATGTAGTTCCCATTTGAAAAGTGTTTTTATTGACGCACTCTGACGTCAATATTTTACTCAATTTGAGCATTGAAATAAATTTTTTTTCGGCGAATAAATTTAAAAGATTTCAAAATTTCCATCACAGATTATCTTGATGTATCATTTCTACCTTTCCATATAAATGACGTTCTTGGGTCAGCTAGGTTGGCATTATCAGGATCCATGATAACCGTGGGTTGTTACTCTGGCTTTTATATATAATTTAATTACAAGATTAATTGAGGATTAATACTTTTGATATACTCATTATCAGGAATTGTTTACTCCTATGACTCAACTTCAAACATGTGTTTCTTATTTAATTTTAAACTATACACGGGTGGTGTGTCTTGGTCTAGGAAGACGTATGCTTATTTTTTTAAATTAGTAGCAGTTCTGTAGCAACCGTGGCGCAGTGGTTGTGTGCTTGCCTCAGGAACAAAGGATCTGTGCTTCACACCCCACCTTTGGGCAAGTTTTGCGACATCGATTTGGAAGGATGCGTGAACTTCCAATTAAATGCTCATACGCGGTTTTCTGTGATAAGACCGAAAGGACTTCTTAAGGCCTAAATATAAAAATAAATAAAAGTCGCGTTCAAAACCTCGACTTTCAACTGCCTAAATAAAAAACGTTTCTGATAATCTACACGATGTCATCTAGATAAGCTCAGTAACCATGTTTTTTTTTAAAGTTAGATTTATGGAAATCAACAAAATTCATTATCTAGTTTTGGCAAATTAACTAATGAATTATTGTTTTAATAAATCAATGCCATCTAAACATTTAACAATCCTACAATTTGAACATTTGAATTTGAATTCTACATTTAAATACAATATCTGTGTTTATGTTACATAATGTTATAAAATACAACTTTTACAAACTTTCGAAAAAAAAGTAGACATCTTATTATAATAGATTTTATCATCAGAATCACCAACTAAGTTAGCATTGCGTGTTGTAGGAATACAAAAAAAAATTACTTGACTATTGCATAAATTGCAATGCAGCTTCAAGGTGAAAAATATTTAAGGATTGACAATAATTTTATTTCCTCCGGCGCATTTCATATCGAAATGGCAGCGTTTTCTGCATATATAAGTATATTGCTGAAACTAGTGGTCCACATGTTTTAAACGAATGTAGTGTTGTTCAAAAAGGTTCAATAAAATTATTTTTTTCAGAAAAAGGTTATAAGAGAAGCAAACGTGAGCATCAGCTGCTTGTGTTGGCAATGAAACTATTGCATTTTAAATCATACCTTCAAACTTTAGATAATACGAATGCTAAACACGTAAATTTAACGTAAAAAGCGCGTAAAGCCTTAGATAATACAAATGCTATTGATAAAGTTCAAGTTGAGCTTAGTTTACTACATCAAAAAGTAAGAAAGAAAAATACGAAATAAAAGATGAAATTTTTAATAATTATCAGAACTATGTATGTGATACATAAGCTGGTAAACATGGGTACTAGTTACACAATACTAGTTACAATAGGTTAGGCTATATAAAGATCGTTAATCTTTACAATAATTTTATCTGTAGCATTCACAGATGAGGAATGTTTATTTTTTGTTTTCAATTGTTAGCAAAATAGTTATTTTTATTTTATCATCCTAATTATGCCCGTTGGGTAATACGGCACAAAGATAATTTTCTCAAAATAAAAGATACTCATCCAAAATTACGGTATGATAAACATCTCAAAATAAAAGATACACATCTAAAAGTATATGAAAAGTTTAAAAAGTGTTCTTTCTGGAAAGTAAAAATAAAAACTTTTTTCTACACTTCTGATGTCGCATTAGAACAAATAATAAATGCAGATACATGAAAGGAATTTCTAACTAACAAGTTCAATATCTGCAAGGCAAAGTTGAGTCATTTTATTTGCACAAGTTACATTTATTTGTAGATATGGGGATGTTAAAAAAGAAAATGTGTCACAAGGTTTAAAATCAAGTCAAATCGGGGGCGATTTTAGCAATAAAATGAGGGGAGGCGAATCCTTAAGAACTGCCGAATGCTTTCTTAAAATAAAAAATAAAATAAAAAGATTAAAAACCTGGGGACTGAAACGTGTAAAATACCAATTAGCCGACTTTATTCCTTAAAAAACCGAGTGGATCAAATATAACGCCAGTTATCCGTTATACTTGCGTTATATTGACGTATTTTTATCCGTTATATTTGCTCAAGTCTAGCGTTATATTGAAGAAAAATGAACTAACGGTATAATTGTTATACTTCGCGTTTTATTTATTATACTGATCTTATTTTTAAGAGCACAATATTAAAAACACATTAAAAATGTTTTAAGATAATAGTCGCTAAAGTAAAGTAAATACAAAAAAAAAAAAGTTTTTATTTGAATATGTCCAGTTAAATTGTGTAAAGTTTGAAGACATAAAAATGAAATAAAATTATTACAGTAAATTAAAAACAACTAAAACAACTAAAAGTTAATACAAAATTTCTAAAAGTTTAAAGTTTACTTATACGAATTTAACAAAGTTGTGTAGTTTATAAACTATTTAAAATAAAGCATTTGTAACCCATTGTATACAAAATGTTTACACTAATAAAGATTACAAAACGAAGAACAATAACTTACATAAAAACATCCTTAAATCGCGTGTGGTTTATAATATTAATCATTTAGTTGAGCATTTATAAGTATTTTGAAAAGGTATAAGCTTACCAATGCCTTACCGAGATTTGATGCCTCTAAAGAATACAAAATAAAAAAAGAAAATAAGAAAATGAACTCTACAAATTTATGGAATATATTCTTGTTGAAAAATTATGTACAAGTTTACCTCTGGTACAAATTGTTGTCGCCACTAAAGGTTACAAAATAAAAGAGAATATAAAAAAAGACATTGTATAATTCATTTAATCATTTTTGAAAAGATTTTCCACTAAGAGTACAAAATAAAAAGGATGTAATACATAATACTATGATCGGTCATTTATAAGTATTTTGAAAAGACTCAGCCATTGCTACTACACACTAAAAAAATTTGATGTTATATTTTAAAAAATATAGCGACAAAGTTGCGCTAACTAACATCATTACAACATCAATATAACGTTATTATAACATCAAAATGATGTTATATCTGAAAAATATAACATCATGTTGATGTTAAAATAACGTTATATTGATGTTATATTTTAAAAAATGACGTTATATTTTTAAAATATAATATCATTATGATGTTATAATAACGTTATATTGATGTTATAATGATGTTAGTTCGCACAACTTTGTCGTTATATTGATGTTATATCTGTTTTCGTTAATAAAATCAATTTAAAATTAATTAATTTAAAAATTAGTAGTAAAAAATCATGTGTAAATATATTTGCTTTGAAATAGGCATTATAAATATAATATAAATAAAATATTTATGTAAATCTCTGAATATACTCATATAAACTAAACCTATATATATATATATATATATATATATATATATATATATATATATATATATATATATATATAAATATATATATATACATATATATATATATATATATATATATATATATATATATATATATATATATATATATATATATATATATATATATATATATATAAATATAAATATATATAAATATATATATATATCTGTAGATATATATATATATATATATATATATCATATATATATAGATATGATATATATATAGATATATATGATATGATATATATATATATATGTCACATATAATATATGATATATATATATATAAATATATGATATATATATATATATATATATATTTACATATGTATACATATGATATGATATATATATCACGTATAATATATCATACATATATATATATATATGATATATATATATACATATATATATGATATATATATGTATATATATATATATATATATAAGTATATATATATACAACCCGTATACAAGACCGGAATTTTTTTTTTATTAATTGATAGACTGCCTGCCCCAATCAAACCCTCAATCGATGTAGCAACACTCCCTTGCGAGTCAGGCTAAAAGATAGTAGATGTAGCAGCACTCCCTTGCGGGTCAGGCTATTTGTCAGTCGATGTAGCAGCACTCCCTTGCGAGTCAGGCTATTTGTCAGTCGATGTAGCAGCACTCCCTTGCGAGTCAGGCTATAAGATAGTCGATGTAGCAACACTCCACGCATGATTTACAGTAAAAAAAATTAAAAATAAAAACGTTTTATTAAAAAAATTAAAAATAAAAACATTTTATTAAAAAAAATAAAAATAAAAACATTGTTTATATAGTTAAAAACATTCAGAATGTTTTTAAAACATTCTGGTCAATTAAATTTGCGTTTTTGTGGTTTTTTTAAAAAACGATTTATTTGTAAATAAATTAATGGTTTTTACTTTCGTCCAACATGCAAATGTTGGACGAAAGTTAAAAGTAATTAAAAGTGACGTATGTGTTGGCGTAAGAATCACTTTTTTCCTCAGACTGATTAAATAATTATCATCAGACTGTTATTAAATAATTTTATAATCAAAATATCATATTGTTGAGTGATAATAAATCTATACAAAAAACAATATTATTATTTACCTGCGTTGCATAAAAAGCATTGCTAGAAGTCTTTTTACAGGAGACATCGCCTTGAAACTTTATCAAATTCAAAAAATTAGACCCATCAGAAAAAGCTATACTACAAAACTCTTTAGAAATATTCTCAAAATCATCAAACATTGGATAAAGTCTGCAAAACTCGCTTATAAGAAGAGATGGAGATAATTGCAGTCAAATTGGAATGCTTTTAAATATTTGGGGCTCAAACAAATTCCTATTTAAAATTGCAAAAACTGGAATCGAAGGCTTATTCTTCCGCAGCTCAATCTGTAAAAGAATATGTATTGTAGAATACAAATTGTAAATATTTGAATAGTAAAAAATTATATAAAATATACATTAAATTTAATACTTCATATAAATACAACACAAATGATGAGATTTATTGGTAAATGTATTTTACAATATAAAATTTAAATTAGTACAAAAAAGCCAATTATGTACAAACGTCAACTTCATGAAGTAACTGTTCTTTACTGAGAACTGGTTCAGCAGAATTAACTAGCGCCAACAAAGACAACGATTTTTTGGATTTGGAAAGTTTTCCAAATTTCGGACTAGCTTTGTTTGACTTAGCCCATTGTTGCTGTCGCAATATATTAGCTATTAAACCTAAAAGCTTATCCTAAAAATAATAGCATAACTTAAAATTTTTTTGTTTGTTATTATATTGCAACATCATCACACAAAATTTGTTGCAAACAAAATAATAAAAAAATAAACTGTATTATATTATTTTCATGAATTTAAATTATTAAAATAAATGTACCCAGTCCTCCATAAATAATGGAAATCGACTTATCATTGAAGGCTTCAGGCGCGCAAAAAACTCTTTTCTTACCCATTTGTCGTTGCATTGGGGAAGACAATCCTTGCAATAATTAATTAAGGAGGTTTTTAACTACTTTTTAATATCATTGATGGCATTAATACTTCTTCCATTCAAAAACTCAATCAATGAAAAATTGAAATATTCTTCAATGTTATGAATACCAGCTTCAGGAAATGGTACTTTTAAAATCTAAACAATACAAAATATTTACTTTTATCTAAATAAAAAAATTATCCCTGAACAAATATTTTTGTTATTAACTCAAAAGCATTATTTATGAGTAAAAAATAATTCTTTATAAGGAGAATTGTTATTACTGAAATCATATTAATACAATTAATTGTTTATCAATAATAACTATTACACAATAATTTATATAAGACAGTTCCGATGAAAATAATGTTTATATTACAAAAAATTTAAATTCGGTATTGCTGTTGGAAATAATAGTATTTTATTTGTGTCATCAGAGCAAAATTGAAGTACACGCCATGGAAATACAAGACTGTCTGGTTCTATATATTTAATACCAGACGAAATTTCAGTTGCGATGTAAGCAGAATAACTTTTAATATTTAACTTCTGCGCTTTGAAAATACGCTTTTCATTTTGTGTTAAAATTTCAAGAATTTTATGGAATTATAATTTATTTTCAATTGTGTCAGAAACAATGTCACCTTGCTTATAAAGTATTCTGTTTATGACTGCACTTGAAATAAAACTATTTTTAAATTTTAATTGATCAACCTCTCCATAAACATCACATCGTCTTTCACCAAAAGAATTAAAAAACAATCCAGTTGTATTTACAACCATTGCTTTGCAAGCTGAATATGGCATGTTTTTAAAATTAAAATGTCTGAAATTTTTTATTACTTGATTTTTACGCTCAAACGCTCAAGGACAGAGATGTCCCTGTAATGAGCCAAATTGAGATGCTTGCGCTGGATAGTGTACAAGAAAATGCAGTTTTGGAATAAAATTTGAATATAATTGAAGGAAACTGCAATGATGTGCTTGAATACAAACCATTAGGTCCTTGATATACATATCAGTCACTAACGGAGACATACATAGTTGCACAATTTGTATAAGTTTAACTAAGCATGAAAGGTGAGGATCAGATAAATCCATAAATTTTAATAAATAAAAACAAAGCACACGAGAGAGAGTTAATACTTGTTCACTACCAAAACTTCCTCGAATTTTAAGTGAAGGTGAAATAACACCAGGTTTTTCAATACCAGAAGGGTATATGTATGACTGAAGCCATTGTTTAAGATCAGCAAAGAAAACTTTTATGGTATGCAGTAAAATAAAAATAATTCTAAATGTAATGGCACAAGCCCTTCCAATAAATCATGCATTGGATCAAAAAGTAACTGCTTGGTGACATCAAAATTTGGAATATTTAATAAAATACTAAAGTTAACAATGCCATAATTTCTCGACCATTTTGTTCTATTAGTTTTACTTAGCCCAGAACTCAACTCATTTAAACGTACAACATGTTCAGGCAAATTTCGAACTAGACACTCTTCATGAGTTGTTGAATGTTTAGAAAAACGACTTCTTATATTTATTCACAAGTATCATGGAGACTTTAACTATTTATTTTGGCCAGATTTAGCAAGTTCTCATTATTCTAAAGATTCTCTAAATTGGATGGACCAATATGTCGATTAGGTTGATAAAGAATCCAATCCCCCAAATGTGCCTCAAGCACGACCAATTTAAAATTTTTGGGGACATTTGGCACAGAAGGTTTAAGAGGGAGATTGGCAAGCCTCAACAGAGCAAGTTTTGATTGATCCCATTAAACTAAAACTACAAGATTTAAACTGATTTAAACTTTTTACAGTCGCATATGAAAGGCGTCAGAGCAAAATTGAGATCAATTGCAGATGGTGGTGTTTTTTCATATAAAAAAAAATTTATATTTTTTTTAAAAGATAAATGCTTTATTTAAAAAAAATATAATAGTAGTTTGTTTTTTTATTTATAAATAAGTTATTGACGTTTTTATTTTGTCCGATAACTTCCGCATCACCCGTTATTTGATACCTTCGTAAACTCTATAATCTCAGGTGATTGTAATAAAAAATTTAGCATCATCATAAATGGAACAACTGATCCTTTACCAATAATCTTTATAGTAGGCATATAAAATACATGTTTAAAATATTTTTCACGAGAATATTGCGATGATAACTTTTTACAGGAATCATTTAGTTTTTTAACATCAAGAACTGGGCCAGTAAATAGCTCTTTTAAAGTTGAAAATATAACATCTAAAACAATCTGAGTACATCTGTACTTAGACTGCAAATGTAAAGCTAACATGCCAAGATAATCATTATTCAAATCATCAACATTATCATACACTATTTGATCAATTATTATATTAGGTTCAGTATTATTATCACCATTATTATTTTCTTTAGTACAATTAAAAGTGCTTTTGATAACCAAATAAACTTTTAAATTTGGAAAAACAATTAATACAAAACACGGCGGCACCATTATTACAAAATTTTAAATGATTTCTCATTAAAGTTTAAGTATCTGATATGAAAGGACAATTAACACAATAAAATGTTACCTTTCTTTTGGTTAATTGAGGTCAATTGAAGTTAGATGAGCCTGCAACCAACTCTGTACCAGTATCAGTTTCTATAGATTTATTTGTTACTGGCGTGGTAGAGCAACCTGAACAATTTTTTAATGATGACTGATGAGATTGATAATTAAAAGAGGAATTGAAGGAAAAGTGTTGGCCTGTATCGATAGCTTAAAACCCATTTAGCGGATGACTATTTGAAATATCTAAGACACTGGAAACTTCAACTGTCATTTCCACTAATTGCTCACACATTACTGCTGGAAAAGTTGAAACGCTTACTGCACAACCAAACCATTTTAAATTGATTATGTTCTGAACATTAAAAGTAGAACATAGTAGAAAAAAAAAAAAAAAATACTATTATATATATATATATATATATATATATATATATATATATATATATATATATATATATATCTATATATATATATATATATATGTATACATATATATATATATATATATATATATATATATAATATATATATATATATATATAATTTTTTATATAATAATATATATATTAATTTATTATATATTTATATATATATATATTAATATATTATATATATATATATATATATATATATATATATATATATATATATATATATATATATATATATATATATATATATATATATATATATATTTATATATATATATATATATATATATATATATATATATATATATATATATATATATATATATATATATATATATATATATATATATATATATAGTTAATTTATTTAATATCATATTAATAAATTTAATATTTAATAGATTAACATATAATCAATTTATACAGTTATATTAATAATGTAACTGTATAAATCTAAATACAACGTTAAATATAACGTTAAAATTCAAACTTTAGAATTGAATGATGTTATAATGATGTTATTTTTTTTAGTGCGTATTGCTATCAAATATCAATGACATTAAATACTAAAAAAAAAGAAAGATAATAATCAAAAATGTCATCTTTAAAACTTAGATACTTTAGATCACATTATTATTGGTAGCAACTGATGCAACTAATGAACACAAAATAAAAAAGAGAATTTAAAAAATTCTTTTTGTTTGACTTAATCTTTAAATTTGTTGTCATTAATAATGATTTTGAAAAATACAATTTGTAACATTATCATTAGTAACAGATGTTGTCACCATATAAAAACGCAAAATAAAAAATAAAATAATAAGTAACTATTACATTTGCCAATTTATTTATTTTGAAAAGATAGTCTTACCTTTGCTACCAGATGTCAATCACGCTCCGACAAATGACACATTTAAATTTTATAGAATAAATATTTGCATTGAAAGATACCTTCACATAATATATGATTTTTAATGATTTAAAAAAAAATATATATATAACATTATCATTGGTTCAAGATGTTGTTGCCACAAAAGAATGCAAAATAAAAAGAATATAATATATAATAATTTGATTAGTCGTTTATAATTATTTTGAAAAGATATAGCATTATCATTACAACTAAGTGTCGATGGCAATAAAGAATATGAATTAAAAAGGATAATAAGCAAATGACACTTTGTATATTTATGGAATATTAACTCCTATTTAAAAGATACTTTTACTACTGATACTTAAATGCTCTTGCTTCTAAAGATTATAAAAAAGATATCTTCTCATACCAAGTTAATTATAATCATTTTGAAAAGATACAACCTGTTACCATTGCCAACCTGTTACCATTGCTTCAAGACGCCAATGCTATTAAAGACTACAAGATAGAAAAGATAAAATGCAAAAAATTTTAAAAGGTACAATCTGTAAGGTTATCAATGGAAGGTAGTTGGCACCACTTAAGAACACATCATAGAAAAAGTTATAATTTAAAATCATTTGATTAGTTATTTCTAACAATTTTGAAAAAGTGTAAATTTACCATTGCTACTAAATGTTGATGTCCCTAATAAACACAAAAAAAGAAAAAAATACAAGCAAACCCCTATAAAATTTATGGAACTAAAGTCTATATGACAAAAAGTTGATAAGCAAATGACACCTTTAAAATTTATGAAATATTTATTACAATAATTATAATCAGAAAATGCAACTGAAAAGAACAGCTGAGCTTATTGGTCATTCTTTTATTAGTAATTCTTAAGTATCGAAGTAATTTTAAGTATCAAAGTAACTCTTAAGTATTGAAGTAATTCTTAAGTATCGAAGCAGTTCTTAAGTATTGAAGTAATTCTTAAGTATCAAAGTAATTCTTAAGTATTAAAGTAATTCTTAAACATCGAAGTAATTCTTAAGTATCGAAGAGAAACTTTATTGAGAGAAAGACAATCAACGACCAGTTAGGAGACTTTATTAATTCCTGAAGTCACATTTTAAAACACTCAAAACATAATGTATTAACATGTTTTTTTTCAAACAATGTAAATCGCCTTTATTTAATAAATAAACTTTTGTTAAAAAAAGTTTTGTTTTATTCTAATTAATTTAATGTAGACATAATATTATATCTGTTTAGAATCCCAAATCAATCCAATTATCCCGAGATTGATAATTTTCGATCCCAAAACCCAGAGATTGGAAAAGATTTCCGGTATTGCAATCCCTAATTTCAAAGTCCAGTGCTAATCTTTTACATGCTTTTTTTTTTTTTATGACATTATGACATATAATAGCCTGAAGGCAACTAATTTTGTCGAATTAAGATTATTATTTTCTAAAAAACTTTTTAAATATTCAAATATAGTCGCCGACTTTTTTCATCTGGTAAAATATCAAAATCTAACAGTTTTACTACCAAACCATCCAATATAAAATAATTCGTTATAATTTTAAAATGTTTCATTTCTTTGTGGCTAGAAACATTTGTAGCAATATAAAATATATCACTCTCATAATACGTTAAGTAGTATCTTTACTAAATTCCAAGTTAAAAAGTTAAGAATTATAATCTGTGACTTTGTATAGAATGACGAAATATTTTTTGGTACTCCTGAATCTGAAAAAATTATTTTAAAAAATCTTTTGGTACATCGAAATTAAGGTGAATGGTCGTGTAGTAGGCTAGAACAGCTTTTGCAGTTTATACTTACTTAAATAGCATTTTTTACTTACAAAAACTTGGCCTGTTTCAGCTGTTAAATTCTTGGATTTTGAATTTTCATTTATAATATTTGTATAACAATGTCTAGAAACCGGTGCAACGCCTGTGCTTTCTATACCAATATCCGAGGAACAATATTAACAGAATACGAAAGAATAATCCTTACTAAATATCTCTTTCCATGCTACCAAAGTAATGATAACATTCTTCTCAATAAAGATTCTGCCTCTTTATAGGTAGTTTACATTTAATTAGCCTGAAAAAAGAAGCAGTGAAAATAAATACGAAATTAGTAAATTGAAAAATATTGAAACAATCATAGAATTGGTTTGTTTTGTTGAATCTTAGAGGGAATTTATCAGAAAAATTTTATGAATAGGAACTCTGGGCTTCCTAATACATTAAACTTTACATAAAGAAAATGACTTTAAAGTGAGGTTTAGCTCTATATATTTCCATGTTTATGCAACACTTATGCAAATTTCTGGTGGTTATTGCAACTCAATTGACACAAAAATTTGTAAATAAAACAGCGAATAAATGAACGCAAGATGTGTCACATCAATAACATTTTAGAGAAAACTGAAGAGTATTTTACAAGAAATGGGATAACAACACAAAATTCCGGGATTGTTTAATTTAATTTAATAGAATGGCCAATATCACTAATCTCTTAGTGATATTGGCAAATCTCGGGATTTCTGGAGTCTAAAAAAGTCCGGGATCCCAGTAATACGACTGCTAGGTGAAATGCTGTTATTAAAAACTTTAATTTATTTAATGGGTCAACATTACGTCATAAAAAGTTAAAGGAATTTTTATGAGATTGTTAAAAGTGAGTATGCAACTTCCCCAACACTTTGAGCATGCTACTGCTAATTGAACAAACTGTGCGCCGAACTAAAATCTCCTTTGTTATCCTCTGACGTTGTTCCAAAAACTGAAAAATCAAAAATGAAAAAATGTAAGTAAGACTTCAGCAAAACCTTTTCGGTGCTATCTAAACTAGTTTAGTTAACAGTTTCTAAACTACGCGGTTAAGATGATCCGAAATTGGCAAATCGACTAAGTGAATTCATTGACTTTTATATAGCAATTAATTACACAATTAAGTGGTTCTGCCTCAATAACCTTGCTAAACTGGTTGGTTGACGTTAAATGATGATATTAAATGGTGATATTCTCACAAATGCAACAAAAATTCCCATGCTCGGCCTAAAACAACTAATAATAATAAAAAATAAATAAAGTAGATAATGTTTTTAAAGAAGGCAGAGGAAACAATGCAACCTCGAGTTTAAGTAGAAGCTTGAAGTTCAAGACTCAAGTTAAAGAACAAACATTCAAAAAATAAATCAAATATATATTTGATATAATAATGCTTTAATAAAAATATATATTTTTATTCAAGCGACGACGTTTTATTCGATTTTCAGTTTCCATGATATCTATATAAAACCTTTCGCTAGAACAGTGGGTTAAAAGATAAAGATTGGTTGAAGTAAAAGTTTATTATGAAAAACAAAGTCTTACAAAGTTACATACAATTTTCACGCCAAAAAACAGTCATTTTAAAAGCGCATAAAAGTAGACTTATTAAAAGGAACTTATATTAAGCCGTAGACTAAATTGACGTAATAAAGACGTCTTACAAAGACGTAAAATTATTCGCGACAATGCAGTCTTTTTAAAGACGTCTTTAAAACACATTTAAGTGGGCTTAGATTAGCAGAAAAAAAGTTATTTCAAAGAACGTCGCGATTAAATATTTTTTTGACGTAATTCAAAGATAAGTCCATTGAATAAAACATACAATTAAGGCTGTCTTAAACACGTGTTTGCTGGGAGCGTTGATGAAGTCACTTAATAATAAAATTTTTGTTTTTTGTTAAAATGTAGAATGAGCTAGTGACTCATATCAGACATATGGAAGCAATGCATTTTTGGTTAACACTTAAAATTTGACTTAGAGATACATCCAGTTTTCTTTAACTAACAATGTCTGTTTAATAATTATTTTAGAATATGAACAAGCTGGCGTTGATTGACTTTGTGGGTTATAGACTTTGAAATCAGAGTTGCCTGTGAAAATACCAGAGCTAACCTCTTCAGCAAGAATATTGACTCTTGACAAAAATGAATAAATTATATGACATAATAGGCATAATAGACCTTCTAAATAAGCAATTAAAAGTGCCTAAGGCTTGTGGAAAAACCAGGTTATATACCTGACATCCGCTGAGCGTAGGTAGTTGGTTAAAGTATAAATCTGCTTGAGTGCATCATGCAATATTTTTCTCATCTCTTTTTTTTTCTTCCGCGATCTTGCACGAAGTCTGAACTATTCAACGCAACAGTAATTCAATGTTGCCTTATTATTCATTAATGTTACCGTATTGTTTACACTGCATTGTCGCTATGTATTTTAGCATTTAGAAAGGATTTAATGACTTATTATACACAAAGGTTGAATAGTAGATAAGAAATTATTCTGAAAAAGTTGTACAAACTTATCAAATAGTCGAGTTGCTTAAAAAGGGATACTTGCGAGCATAATCTGCTTGTTTTTTGTAAATGGTTTTTGTAAAAAGACTTTGTTCCACTAAATTGAAATGTATTTACAAAAAAACAGTTTTGCTTCAACACTTTCACTCTTATTTTGTTTATCTGCAGTCGCTGATAAACAAAATAAGAATTATATCAAAACCAATTTTTGGAAGTGTGTTCTTTGCTGAAAATAACAAAACAAGATAATGCATTTTTTGCTGAAAATAACAAAACAAGATAGAGTGTGTTCTTTCCTGAAGTGTTTTACAATAAAGCTAACTAAGCAAAATAATTTACTAAAAAATCAAATACTCTGTTTTTGATTATACTGCAATGGTAGTCTCTGTTACTCTGTTGCAGGAAAGGTATAGGCTCATTTTATGTTCTCTGTCTGATTTAGTTTAATCAGAGTGTCAAATTTTAAAATGATTAATGAACAAAAGATTATGTGTTTTCTATACATTAATAGTTATACATTTTTGAATAAACTCAGATTTCACTTTTTAATTTCTCTATTCTTGACAGGGTGAGATGGGTCCTTGAGTTCATTTTAGGTTACTTTTACGGTAAAAAAAGCCCTAGTATCTTTTTATCAAAGGTTTTTTTTTTTTTAATGTAATGCATCATTGACTTATAAATGCTAAATTATAGAGCATGTATTGAAGTTCATGAAAAAAATATTTTTATTAGATTTTGGTTGTGCGAAGCTAGTTACCTATTTCATGTTTTGAGTTCCGTTTTACACCACTCTTCCCTAGACCTTTATAAACCAAATATAAGAAATTTGCTAACATGATGGCAATAATTTTAGCAATTCCTAAGGTCAGCATAACATAATCTTGATGGGATAATTTTGATAAAATGTATCAAAGTTATAAACTCAAAAGTATGTCATTATCTCAATGTGATGTCAAAAACACTGAGTGGACAATTTGTAAATATAATAAATAATTCTTTCTTAACAAAAAACTATGAACTCTTGGAGCGAAAAATTAAAATAGTAAAAAAGTGAGTTTATATTAAAAATATTTTGTAAATTAAATTTAAAGTTGTTATTTATGCAGGTTGCCATTTAAATATTAATATTGCACTAAATATAAAAAAAAAGATTTTTTAAATAAGTTCTTTTCATTTTAACAACGTTGTTGCCTAGTTCCAACAGTTCCAAATGTAATTTCTAGAGACCAAATGGTCTTTAGAAATTACATTTGGAACTGTTGTTTTTAATTTCTAAATTATTAAATTCATTAAGTTAGAATAAGGGTGTGTAACAGAATAGAAATATTTAGAATTATAAGAGCTCCAAAAAATTTTCGAAGGCTCAATTAATGGTTATTGAGGAAAACTTGGTTCGGTTTTAATTCAGGTTAGAATTGTTTCATGATGGAAAAATGCGGTTTCAGCTTCTACTAGATTTTTTTTTTGAGTAAATGAATTTGAACTTAAACTTGTTTATTCAGAAATTAGAAATTTATATTGAATATTTATTACCAGTAATAAATTTTTAAACTTCTAATCAATTAGTGCGACATCAGGAAGGGGCGAACCCAGATCATTAAGTAAGGGGAGGGGGGCAATTTCACAGCAACCCCACAAATCATTTTTATATAATTTTTGATTGAATATTACTCTTTTTCTGTCATACTCTTATATTTATATATATCACTCTTTAATTTTTGATTTTAATCTTTAATTCTAAACAAACTACTTTAAACAGTGTAACAATGAAATGATGTCATAAATTGTTATCTCAGTGGTCCGGTTTAAAATTTGCGCCGTACAACTTAATTGAATCACTTTTAAATAGTACACGTACTATTTAAAGTTTACGTACTGTTTAAAGTTTACTATTTAAGTTATGCCGCGCAAATTTCAACATGTTGAAAGTATAAAAGCGAAAAGGAGTTTATAGGAATTTCTAAATTTTCAATTCTTTTTATTTAATTGGTTTTAATGGCTTTTATTTTTGAAAATAAAACAATTCAACACATTTTCTTTTTATCATTTTACTTTTCATTTAGTTCTTTTAAAATGACGCAGTATAATACTTTATTATTAATTTGATATTAGTAATGCTTGCTTCAAATATATTCAAAGTGGCATTATAAACTGAACGTTAGGGATAACCAAAATGAAGAAACATTTATTAAGGTCTTCGGTTACGCAACATACTATTTTTTTAAATTGTTATTCAGCTTTTTTCTGTCTTGTTCTCTAAAATTCTTTTAAATAATTATCTCTACAATTATCTCAGTTAATCTCATTGTTTTTTATAGTTTTGAAAGAATAATTTACCTAAGACAAACCTGTTAAATTAATGTAATATTGTAAGTCATGTCCCGTAAGTTTCGCCAGTGCTGAACGTAGCTTATCAACCTTGCAAAAAATTAAAAATTGGAGGAGAACACGAATGAAAAAAAAATAGACTAGTCGGACTGGCTTTACTTAATGTACACAGAGAAATTCCAGTAAATGTTGAAAACGCGATTGACCGTTTTGCAAAGTCGGGAAATCGTAAATTAGAATTTGTAATATAAGTTGTCAAAATAATCAACAAATCAAGTATGCTTTTTTAATAACTTTTTTTTACAAATACTAAATACAAAAAAAAGTTTTTTGAAATCATGTAGGGAAGAAAGGAGGAGGAGGGGGGAAGGGGGGGGGGGAAAGGAGGGGCAATTGCCCCCATTGCCCCCTATGGATCCACCCTTGACACCAGACGCTACTATTTGACAGTTTAAAGATACGTGCTTTGTTCATTTTATGTTCTTTTTCCATCAATATGATTTTTGAAGGCATTAACCAACACTGTGTAGGTTGTATTTGATGAAAGTGCGTTCCATACATTTACTACGCTGCTAGTGAAGAAATACTTCTTCTCTTCGCAGTTTTCGACTAATTGGTTAGTTAAGCAAGTAGTCTTGCGCCCTCATAGGCAGTAATTTAATATTGATGATGCATACACCTGTGGTACAGCAAATGTTAATTTTTGATACCATGAACGATTTTAAATTGCTGAATCAAATCATCTCAATTTCTTTTTTCTTCAAGAGTTGTGCGTCCAAGAATATAGAGCCTCTACTCATATGACTGATGCTTGATTTCTATGGTTGTTTTTATTGCTTTTTGTTGAATACACTCCAGCGTACATTTATCTCGTTGTAGATGTGGAAATCAGGCTTGAATAGCTCAATATGAAGTCTGGCACATATGGTGTACAAGACTTTCCAAAAGGAAAGGCCTCTGCTTTTAAAAGCTTTTTTGAGAGAGCTTAACACGCAATTGGCTCTTGCTGCTGTCGCTAATACTTGATATTTCACTTTCACAGATATTTCACAAATTTAAGTATTAAAATGCTCTAAAATCATCTAAATATAAAACTTTTATTTTATTGGGGAAATCTAAAAAAAGATTTTTTTTTGGAGCTATACCAAAAAGAGTCTTTGTAGTGGTGTCACGTAGGTGGCCCGTAGAAAAAATTCATCCTTTTAACAATTATTCTGCAATTGAATTTGGGGGCCCTCAATCCTATTATAAAATTTGTGGCTTTCTGGACTTTTTCTACCCTATCGTGAATCCCCTGCTTCTTTGAACTCCTTTTATTAGGTATTATAACAAACCTAATTTCTTTATAAAAATCAAAATCATAATAAATATAATATCAAAAGCTGTAAATAAATATAATAAATATGATATCAATAGCTGTTTAAAAAAATAAATTTATTTTTATATTTATATTAGTCGGATTTGAAACTAATGTAAACATTATAAAAGTTTGATGCTTTATTTCATATTTATATATACTGATATAAATTTCACGATAAAAATTTAAATATAGTTTGCCTGAAGAGAAATATAAATTTTCATTAAAAAAAAAAAAAAAAAAAGTTTTTTAATAAATAATAATAAAGTATAATTGCCATTTAAAAGCAAATCAAAACTTTCCAAAATATTAATGTTGACTCAAAAATATGTTAGCTTAAAAATATTGTGTTGACAAAAATTTCTATATGGATATAACAACTATTAGATTAAAACATGTATTTTTAGTAATTTGTTGGAAGAACTTAAACATTGAGAAAAACGTAACTCAAATCTTACAAAAAATCTGCTACATAAAGACTTTTGCTCCCACTTTAGTCCAAACAGCTGCAATTTTTTGATAGTCTAGCTTACTTATTGTTATGATGCATTGTTTAATAAATTAATTTTTCAACTCACATATTTTGTTGAAAGCTTTCTTGTAAACCCTTGTGACGTTTATTACTAATAACCGATAAATAGAAGTTATCAAATACAATCGTCATAAAAATTTATTCTTATAAATAGGTAAAATATATATAAATAATAATAATAGTTAAAATAAAATTATCTACAATCTAAGAGAACATGATCTTTCTAAGTTGAGGTTTTTGTTTAGGAAGTGAATGCCATCTTTTCTGAAGTCTGTGGCCTATTAATAAAGGCCACTGAATAAAAATATTGGAGATGATTATAACCAAATTGCGGATGTTCTAAATTATTCGTTAATGATATTATGATTTGTCTAAATTTGTGCACTCCAGAGCGTGATCTTGTGGTTAAATTCAACTTCAATTAGGTCAAATTCAAACAAATTTAATTTCATTTCAGGTAAAAGCCTAAATTTATGACCACAAATTACCAAACCGTAGATTAGTGAGTCAATAGAGAAAAAAAAGTTATAATACTTATTCTAATTATTTCTGGTATTCTTTTTCAATTACTAATACTTTTTGATGACGCAGTAATAATTATTTTAAAGAGTCTGTTATTGAGTTTTCTGCATATGTTGTTTAATATAACTGAATGATAGTATAAAAGTATTTTTAAGATGACCTAAAGTATCTATTAATAAAGAGTAGCAGATGATACGTACTGCTATGTTTTCACTTTATTTGCAAAACCTTTCATTTTTGTATTCCACATCTAGACGTGTTGTTGCTATTTAAATGTATAAAATATAGTATGTATAAAACGATAAGTTAAACGTTTCAATTAATTTATAGAAATATCACATTAATATAAAAGTTCAACAAGAACACAATGTAGCGGTGTAACGATAACGATAACGATAACGTGATAACAATACGCGTGAAAAACTAATTGTAAGTTTTTTATTTGTTGCATAATAACTTTTTATTGGGTTATTATTTATTAGTTATTGGGTTTTACTTTCTTAACAACTAACCTACTGGTTTTCTTAATTTTTTTATTGTTTTTATGATAGTTTGTTTATGCCGAACATAAGGTTGCATAAAATTGCTTATGATAACCATTCAAGTAAAAATTAAACATTTAAAGTCTTTTTAAATATTTTATTGATATCAAAAAGTTAAGAGGTTTAAATGTTAAGAAATTGAAATGGATTGAAAGCAATAAGCAAAGTAACAAAGCGGCAAAAAGTAGGCGTGAAGGATGACTTCACTGTAAATAACAGAAAAGTAATAAGAAAATTATATTAGTAATAAATAGTCTCTAAACATTTAAAATGACTATTCGCATCCAATCTAATGCTGCATACAAGATAAAAAAAACTACGAAGCGCAAAAACAGTCTTTTGTTTGGTCATGCAATCCAATCTTTGTTATGGTGAACTTACCAATTCAACAAAAAAAGTTAACACTTTTTTCCTTTAAATATTGTTAGAAACGTTTTAATCAGGGAAAACATTGGCGTTTACGCAGCTGTTAGAAAGCCCATGCTGATGGCTAGAGATTGTCTCACAAGATGAGGATATTATTAGGGGAGAGTTTGGATACTGTAAGAAGAGAGTTCTATAGAAGTAATTTTTAGTGATGAAGTACTGATGAAGACTTGAAGTACTGATGAAGACTTGAAGTACTGATGAAGACTTGAAGTACTGATGAAGACTTGAAGTAATAAAAAAAAAAACACCAAGATATTTTTAAAACATTTAAATATAAAAGTATAGTTACTGCTTTGTTGTATTAAGTTCACAAGGTGCGCGATGCAAGTGTTGCAGCTATTTTTAAAGCAATTTTTTAAAAAAAAGCTTTAAGCAACAAAGTTTCAATGCGCCAATAGTTTTATATTATAACTCAATAAAGATAAACATTATTTTACGAGTGATATTTCCAACACGAAACAATTTAAGAAAAAAAGATAATGGTAGCTTTAGAAATATGTATTAGCTATAAATTACTAAAATATAAAATATAACAAAATAAACTTTTGCGACTTTGTTAACGACGGTATCAAGATTATTTGCGATGCACATTTAAAATTAAAACAATAATCTTTTGTTGACGCGTTGAAGTTGTATTTAAATAAAATATAATACGGCGTGACGAAATTTTCTTTTTTAAGTCTTTTTGGATGCTCTATTGGATTATTCGTTGTTTCGCTAAATAAAAGTAATGTTTTATTGTCGCGTATATTTATTGAAGAATATAATTAGTTGTTGACAGCTAGATACAACCAATTATGCATACAAACCATAAAGTGTGAAAAAAAGTGTTTTGAAAAATTAGTTATGAGAAAATGTGAGAAAAAGTGTTCTGAAAAATAAAAAAAATAAAAATATAAAACAAATCAAATTTGTGTTGCTAACTCGATAAAAATCTTTTTCAAACCAATGAAACGAGTGAAGAAATAACAAAATTCATAAATTATTTATTGTTCAAATAAATTAAAACAAATTTGATCTTTTAAATCAAATAATGCAAGATAAAAAATCTGGCTACGTATACGTATAAAAATAAAATTAAAAGATCAATCTGAAGCGCCCAATTCCGAAATAAACTAAAAAAAAACAGAAGACTAAACAGTTGTTTAAACATGTAAGAATAAAAACAGAAAACCGCCTCATTAAATGCTATTCCCAACGATAAATTACAAATGATGGGGCAAAACTACAAAATATTCAAGTAAAGAACGAAAAATTAAAAACAAAAGAGTACTTTATTTTCAAAAACTGTAGTATACCTTAAAACTAATTTGTATATAAGTAAAATAAATAACAATTCATTGATAGTTAACAAGAAAAAAAAAATTTCAAGAATTCAGATTAGATTTCATCAATAACATTTAAGACTAAAGGTTACACCATAACTAAATTAATGAAAAAAAGTTGATACATTCTGTGACATATTTTATATAATTGAATTTTAGTTTAAAAGAAGCATTTAAAATCGGATATTAAATTCATAAGTAATAACACCTGATTCGGTTCATTTTTAAATTGTTGTATACTAACTTTTTTCGTATTTGCAATCTTAGGAAAACTTTTTCCACAAATAAGGTCCACGGTATTTAATTGAATATGTAATTTTCAATTATATTTAGGGACATTGTAGTTATTATCTGAAAATTTTAGCAGGTTTTTATAAATTACTTTGTCAAAATGGGACTGAAATATTTTAGGAGATAGTCCGATCTTCTAGGTCTGTATATAGAAACCCTTAATATACATACATTCATACATACATAAGGATTTATAAAAACAGACAAGGGCTCAAAAAAGAAACGAATGGCTAAAGTCATCACAACTTTTTTATAAAGTCTCTATGCGGACTCTACAAATTTAAAGCATTATGTAAAATTTTTTTTTTTTTTTAATTTTATTTAGGAAGAAGACCTTACGGTCTTATCACAGAGCACCGCGGATGAGCATTTAATTGAAAGTTCACGCCTCTTTCATAACCGAACCGATAGTTTTGAGAACAAAGCGCAACTCTGTGATTAGCAAAATATGAACAACTTTTGTTTCACCAGAAAGATTTACAGAGAAAGGTTTACATAATTTTGTAATTTGCTGCCAAGCAATTTGGTTTCTTTAAATGAACATAGACTTTCTGATAATTGATTTCTGATAATTAATGATATTGGATCTAATTATTCAAGTGTCTTTAATTTTTTTTGCATAACTTGGTCTCCAAAATTATTCTTAGAAGCTCTACACCAAGAACAGGGATATAATGATGCAATTGATTCTAATGCAAGAAAAAAGTTTACTGTTTTGTACATGTCCACTGCAACACTTTCAATACAAAAGTAGCTCTAAAATATGCATTAAGTTTGCATTTTTAAAAAAAAACTCAACAGTTGCCAAAACGGTCAGTTTCTGCACAACTGACTCATGAAAGGCTTAAGAACATGCCCTTTTTGGATAAGAAAAATATATTTTTTTTATAATATAGATAATCGTAAAAAACATTTTTTTTATACTGATTCAGAAAATCGTAGACTAAAATATTATTGTATTGGTTGTTCGTTTTGAAATTTCAATATAAATACAGACCTTGAGAAGCCAATCACCTCCATTAATTCTTGGATGGTCACAAATTAGTTATCGATATGATTAAATGATAACATCTAACGCAGACTGAACTCTGGTAATTTTTATTACAAAAACAGGGTGGGAACAGTAAAAAGCTTTTTTCAATGTTTCAATATAGTAAAATATTTTTTCTCAGAACTGTTACTTTTTGTAACACTTGAACCACTCTCTTTTGTTGTTAAAACAGCGTTTAATTTGTGCAAACAAATGTTTTCATCACAGGAAAAGCAAAATGATATATATATATATATATATATATATATATATATATATATATATATATATATATATATATATATATATATATATATATATATATATATATATATGGAACGTCTAAGAGATAATTTTTTTCCCCAAGAAAAACAACTTTGACCAAGTTAATTAATTAATCGATGTAGAAATACAACCGCATCATATTTTTAGCGTAACTTGATATTTGTAAGTGCTATATTATAAGGAGCTTTAATTAGATTTATCAGCGTACCATTTATTTTAATGAAAGCAACCCTTTTCTTAAATTGGAACAAATTTTATTTTTATAAAAAACTTACTCAAATGAGCGAAAATTTATAAAAAAAATAGTTTTCTTTATAGCGACAATATAAGTAATCATTAAAAACTTGGAACTTAAAAAATTAACTTTTTATTTATATCACAATAAAAATAAAACCAATTATCATTATCACCTCAGTATACATCAAAATTTGATTAAATGTCCGCTTGAAATTTGATGGAAAAAAAGTCATGTAACAAAATGTCTTCAATGCAATAATACATTTGCTTTTAAATTGGCAGTGTTCATAATCAGGTCAAACAATTATTTTGTTTATAATTAAATTTTAAAGTATTTTCCAAGTATTAAATTGCTTTACTTTCTAAAAGTGATTGAATATATTGTTTTGCTGAAATTTTCAGAGATGGCACGGTTAAGAAAGCTAATATCATAATCTCTGACAATCAAGAGAGTTAACACCATTAACTCCTACGATTGAGAAAATCAACATCATAATCTCTTACAATTAATAATTTATATTTTGAAAACTAAGAATACAAATAAGTTAAATTATGCAGTCATGCAAAAACTTGTAGAAAACAAAAAGTCTTATCATAAAAAACTTTTTAATAATTCATAAAATACACAATAATATTTTAGTCTATGATTTTCTATATCAACAAAAAAAATATTGCATCACGTTCTCTAGTTATTAGTTATTACTTTTATTATTATAAATTGCAAGTAACGTTTTTTTTGGTATTGATATTTAAATAATAATTATTTAAATTTTGTCGTTTATGGTTGTTAAATTTTACTAGAATTTTAGATTGTTTTTGGACTTAAACATTTTTCTAGACTTGTTCATATTAAGATCGAGGTTTTTTAATTTAGTTTTCAAAGAGATTACATTATCCGAAGAAGTGAATAAAATGCTTTGTGGAATTTGTATAGAGGGGCTGTGATAAATAGAAAACTAGGGGGTTTTTTCAAAAGAAAAAATGAATATATTAAATTCACTTGTATTGAAATTACTTACGTTTGTTTAAAAATTTTAAATCGAGTTTAGGTTAATCCTAATGAAAGTTTATTGAACGTGCATATGTAATTTATTTAATTATGTAATTTATTTTGATTGTTGTTAATTTGGTAGATATTTAACGCATTCATTTGATTTAGTAAGGTTTTTCCATGGTAAATTTTTTCTTTTTACTAAGTTCTTTTGAAAAGTGCATTTTGACGTTTACAAAGACTAATAATATTATATATTTTAGCCAAATAGGAATAGTGTAAGATTTATATAACAAATAGATGACAGGATTATCGGTGGGGTTCTTATGAAAATATTTATATAAACATAAAAGTAATTATAAATTTAATAATAACACTAGGAATAACATAGTTTTACGGCATTCGCTAATTTGAAAATAATAAGAAATAATAATATCTATTTTTGCCTTCGATTTTATACAAAGTAACTTCAGTTTGTTTAGGATAATAACTAGGTAGTGCAAAACAATTCAGAATTGAAAACGAGTTATATAGACCTGAAAACAAAAGAAAAAAAGAGTTTATACACCAAAAGTCTAAAATTTATTTCAAAACATGTGAAAGAAAGAGTTAAATTAATTTTTACGTGTATACATGACTAATTAAGAAAAATTCGGTAGCGTGCCTAACTTTTCTCACCTAACGGGGCAAAACGAGATAAAGTCATTAAAAACCTTAGATAAGTGACTTAAAAAAATATGTTTATATATAAACCCGTTTTACATATAAATCTTCTTTTGAAAGCATGAAAAGCTTTATAGAGTGTCATTTCTTTGTTTTTGAGAGCTCCGTAGTTTATTTCATTATTTCAAATCATATGCACAATTATTTTCATAAATTATTTTTAACTTTAAAAAAAAAAAAAATCTTAAAAAATTCTTTTTGAGTGAAGTTTAACTACACAAATGTAAAAGAATCTTTTTGGGTTAGGCAATATGCCGGTTTTTCAAAATAAATAAATTTTTTTTTAGCATTGTCTCACCTCCACAGTTAGTATGTGTTAAAAACATTAAAATTTTGTATAAAATCTTAAAATAGTGAAAAATTTATTAATGAGGAAAAACATTTAAACAATTGGCATTTTGAAAAAATTTATTGCTGGAGTTTTTACAAAGAAGCTTTTAAAGTTTTTTTTGCTGCATCGTCACGAAAATGTTGCATAACTTTGATTAAATCTATGAAACGAAAATTTAACATTATTTTTTTCTTCTTTTTTTTTAACACCGTCTCGTTTTGATCCGCATTACCCTTTATTAGCCTATAACTCCTCGCACGCATTTCTTCAAGAGCTTCGGTTTCAAATTCTAGTTTCAATTTATTTCAAAAAAATGATTGTTTCTTAATATGAAGATTTTTTTAAAGGTTTCTTAACATCTCTGAGGTTATCTTTAAGTTGTTTTTGTTGTACATCTGATTAGTCTGTTGTGAAGTTTATGAAAGTAAATCAACGAAAAGTTCCGTTTATTCTTTAAAGAACCCGAACAACCGTGTTGTGTGATATGAAAATTTAATATCACCTCTTTAACTTGCTTTATAACCGATTTCTATTGCACCATTCTCAAACACCGCTTCGAAATCCATTTTGCTAATAACGAATATATCATATATATTTAAAAACATATTATATGTTATATGTTTTGAGACGAGTTTATATCAAACAAAAAACTTTGTTAAAAACGTCATTTTTGCTAATAATTTGCTGCACCTAATATTGATATTATGATAAATAGTAAAGGTACTTTTATAAATAATATATAAATATACATATATATATATATATATATATATATATATATATATATATATATATATATATATATATATATATATATATATATATATATATATATATATATATTATAAATATATATTTTATAAATATATATTTATAAAATATATATTTATAAAATATATATTTTATAAATATATATTTTATAAAATATATATTTATATAAATATATATATATATATATATATATATATATATATATATATATATATATATATATATATATATATATATATATATATATATATATATATAAACAAACACAGATCTTTATTGAGTACTTACCGGAAACATAAAAATAATTTCTACTATATATATATTTATATTTTATTTACTTAATTTTTACTATTTTTTTCTTATTATATATATATATATATATATATATATATATATATATATATATATATATATAAATATATATATATATATATATATATATATATATATATATATATATATATATATATATATATATATATATATATATATATATATATAATGTTTCTATTATATACTTTATACATATATATGTGTGTTTTAGTAACAGTTTAGAATTTATATGCGGATTACAGTTTCTTACTTAGCTGATCAGAACCAGTATGTGTATGTATATATATACAAGCCTCGGCGGGAGTAAATGAACGTAAGAGCGGGGAAAAGCTCTCCTAAAAAGAACATGGCGAGCCATGCGAGCTGCTCCTCTAAACTGGTTTTTACAAAAGGTTTTGGTTTTAGCACAAGCTATCTCTTTATTTATATAAAAATTGCTTACTAAATACAAAATTTGGTTTTATACTTGAAACAAGCAAATGTTTGTAACGTTAATATTACAATAATATACACATAACAAGCGTCATTTATTGCGCCGTGAAAAAATTATTTTGACGTAATATTTTTTTTTTGCAAAGACTGTGCCTGTTTATTATCCAATTAATTAAATTTTTTAGACTTTTTTCATTTTAGTTACAATGATTATTATACTTGATAATATATATGAGAGAAAAATAAATACTATTGCGGGAGCTGTAAGTTGCTGCCGTAAACCGTTTTAGGGAGTATAAACGAGAGCGAGAGCTAAAGCTCTTGCGTCCCACTGAGGCATATATATATATATATATATATATATATATATATATATATATATATATATATATATATATATATATATATATATATATATATATATATATATATATATATATATATGTATATATTATATATATATGTTATATATATTATATATATATGCTATGGCACATATATATATATATGAATATATACATATATGAATTATGTATATATTCATATATGAATTATGTATATATTCATATATATATATATACATATATGAATTATGTATATATTCATATATATATATATATGTGTGTGTGTGTGTGTGTGTGTGTGTGTGTGTGTGTGTGTGTGTGTGTGTGTGTGTGTGTGTGTGTGTGTGTGTGTATATGTGTGTTTTAGTATCATTTTGAAATTTAGCTGCATATTACAGTATCTTAATCAGTTGGTCAGAGCAGGTTGGTGCGATCACTTGGTTGGACATGTTAACAAGTTAAAGACAAATAACGAGTAAATGTGCAACATAATAAAATCACGTGCTCTTTAACAAATAATTGAAGTGGTTATATAAAGTTACTGTAAAAATATAGTTAAACTAAAATAGCTCAACTATATAAGTTTATTTAGTTTTAATTCTTCAAAGTTTTAATCTTATTTTTTGTTATAATTTGTTCACATTATAAAATAATAACTAAGAGTATGGCGCCCTATTTATCTAATGATTAAAAATAATGAAAGAAAAAAAAATGGTATTAATGTTTTTTAGAAATAAGTTTATAATTTTATACAAATGCATTATTTATGCAAACACCCTAAATAATCTAACATTTATAGTAAAGATCACTTATCATTTATAAATATAACATCGCTTTAAAACCTTTATAAAAAAATGTAAAACAGTAATAAAATATTTAATATAACAAATAATTTAGTTTGTTTCTTATCTGAAACATTTTAATTTGGGTCCAATTTTTAAATGTCTGACTGAAACTTAATTATTTATATTGTTTGAAAAACAGATAAAAAAACACGTAAGATAGTAACAATATCCAGGCAATTTTCGAAGATTTGTGTGTATTTGAGTTAAAAAACTTCTAGGAAAGTTTTAAACGCCATACTTTGTATGTTTATGCTTATGCCATATGAGGATGTTTTACCAATAACTACGTTCATTAGAGCTTAGGAAAAAAATACCCTCAATCGCCCATCTGAATGTGGAGGAAATTGATTTTTCAAAGTATAACTTTTAATACCTTAAGTTACGTGAAAACTTATTTAAGGATTCAAGATTTCATTGAAAAATATTATTATGCTTCGAAAGTATATCCATGTAAAATTTAAACTCATTTTATTTTGAGGAAGTTGTAAACTTTATACGATTATAGCTTTTGAATACTAATGAATTTTTGATGAAGTTTGTTTATAACTTTTAATCTTATTTAATAGAATAATAACTTTTTTGTTGTTAAATAACCAATTTCCACTACATTTAAACGGATAAACTGCTTTGTAGGGTATTTTTGTTTTTAAGTTCTAACCAGTGCAATTTTCGGCAAACAGACCCTCACATGACATAAGTATGATCATATAAAAGTTTTAGAACATACCTGGAAGTTACTAAACTCAAATACAAAAAATCTTGAATCCGCCTCTGTTATTAGCCTCTGTTATCCGCCTCTATTATCTATTATTTACTGAGCTACAAAAATTAAAATAAAACACCAAGTCACGCAAATTGGATATTTAAAGACCAAAAGCTAAAAAAATAAAAAAATCTTTAAATGAGAGCAAAATCAAAAATAAAACTTCTCTCAGCGAAATGATTTTTTTTAACTTGTTTTTCTTTTAACTTCATTTCAGTGACTTTAACAGTGCTTTATATCAAAGCTAAACTTCAGTAACTTTGGACTTTATATCAAAGCTACATTTTAGTAACTTTGTACGTTATGTTGTTTTTCATTTAAAGTATCAACACTTTAAGTACATATATTAACATGCAGACATAAATTTTTAACCGTTTTTTACATATAATGTGTTTCTTTTTTTTGGCATCAAGTTATTGATTTTTTAATCTATTTGTTAGATTTTTTTTTCAATTTATTTGTTTACATTTTAGCTTCTTTTAAACTTTTTTAATGAGTACATTTGTTTGAACCAAGAAATAAATTAATTAATAAAAACCTGGACAATAAAAGTATTACAAAATAACTTCACAACAATATTTATGTTTGATTTTTATTTACATTTTAGGAAAATTGAATCTTTAGTATCAAAAAGAATAACGATGTCTTTAATTAATTTAACAATTAATAATTCTTCAAATACATCAAAAGTTATCCGAGTTATTGAGCAACCTCAAGAACTACCGCAAATTTTATTAATTATAACCTTAATAGTTTGTCTTGCAGTAATTACACTTGGAGTTTTTGGCAATGCTTTGGTTTTTATAATACTTGGAGTAAAAAGGTCAAATCTGAAATCATGTGAAATTTTCATGCTAAATTTGGCTGTTGCAGACTTTTTAAACGCAACTATTGCACCTGTAAGAACTGCTCTTGACTTAATACACGTTAATTTATACAGCATTGGTCATGAAGGTTGTAAAGCTATTTCTTTTTTAAGTACAACAACCATGACAGTGTCGGCTTTAACCTTATTGACCGTATCGATTGATCGGTTTATTGTAGTAAAATGGCCTCTGAGCGAAAGACCACACTTACGCACTTTCTTGTTAGTTATTTTCACATGGTTTGCAGCAGCAGGATTGGGATTATTTTATTTGACAGGCGGAAATATTCAGTTGGGAGTTTATAAAGCTGATGTTTATACGTGTTTTAACTACATGACCTTTAGAGACTTTATAATTTACTCAATTTCGGTATTCAGCATTCAGTGCGTAATTCCCATAATAGTAATGACCACAATATATTCAATGATTATAATGGAGTTAAAAAAAAGTGCGAAAAGCGGAATTTTTGCTCACTGCAAACGTGAAATGCAGTTAAGATTATTACAAAACAAAAAAGCAACAAAAATGATTTTTGTTGTTGTGTTAGTTTTTTATTTTTGCATACTACCTGCTAACATTTTTTACATTTGGTATATATTTAACCAAAAAGTTCTAGAACTTTTAACTGTTAAAATTATTTATGACATTTTGGTTCTGCTACAAATGTGCAACAGTATTGTAAACCCAATTATATACAGCAGACTTCACAACTCATTTAAAAAAGATATAGTTAAACTGATTTTTCCATGCTTCTATAACAAAATTGAGAAGTGGGAGTCTATGCAAGATACCATTCGGTTGGTACTTCGTTATAGTTCTATTTATCGAAAGCGTTCAAACTCTAAATCTAGCATTGGCTCTAGTTCTATAAAAACGCGTACATCTATAACCTCTCTACAGCACCAGTTGCCTTCCATAAAAAGAAGATTTATTTATGAAGTTGAACCACGAAAGTTTTCTGGAGTATTAGAAAATCTATATTCAGCAGGGTCACCAGTTTCTTTAGAAACAACATTTTTTGGCGACAATGTTGGACATGATTTGGTCAACTCATGTTTGATTAATCGCATTAATAAAGATCAGAATCAAAAAGAAAATGGGAGACAATATCCTATTACCAACCAAAAACACATAATGTAACAGCTAATTTTCAATCACAATAATGTTACAAGTTTATTAAAAAAACAGAAAGCAAAAATCATAAAGTATAAAGTAATTATATTATTAAAAAAAAGTAAGCAAAAGATAATATAAAAATATGTTTACGAATTTTCATTTTGTTTACATTTTAATTTATACATAATGCTTTATTATTATATATTATACCATTATTAGCATAAATTTTCAATTTGTTTTGGCAACATTTCGCGAACCTTTGATTTGTAAACAAATGTTTAAAAATGCAATTAAAGATAACGAAGTGATGTTTAATTTAGAAACGTGTGAGATAAAAGGCTTTTATGAAGCCATAATTTAAAGTTGACTGGATTTTTCCGCGTCCATCCGATACTAGCAAAATAAATAAAATGCAGTTGCATTACACCTGCATTTTGTTGCATAACAACGAATCGAACGTTTGATAAAGTTAAGGTTGCTATGATGAGGTGTTAAAAATTTTTTCTTGGACTTTAGAGAAGTCTTCAGCAAAACCATTTTTGCCTTATCCAGAAAAAAAGCAACAAGTCTCTTTAAAGAAACGACTATTTAAAAGCTATCAACTATCAGAACGAAAGCATAATCTAAAAAAACATAAAAACATCTATATATATATATATATATATATATATATATATATATATATATATATATATATATATATATATATAAGTTGATTTTGATAAAAAAGACATACATATATATATATATATATATATATATATATATATATATATATATATATATATATATATATATATATATATATATGTATATATATATATATATATATATATATATATATATATATATATATATATATATATGTATATATATATATATATATATATATATATATATATAGAGAGAGAGAGAGAGAGAGAGAGAGAGAGAGAGAGAGAGAGAGAGAGAGAGAGAGAGAGAGAGAGAGAGAGAGAGAAAGAGATGTGACGCGTTTTTTTAGTTCTTGTTTCTTTGTTTTTTTCGGAGAAAAAACGCGGGGGTCTGTTTTTTTGGGAAATATTCAAAAATTCATTGTTTAGGCTACTAAATTTAACTTTAAAAGGCAATATCTTAGTTTATATTTAAATTCTAATTTAAATCGGACAATTAATACTGAAATTTACTAAAATTATTTTTGTTTTGGTATGCCTAAAGGTTAATACGGTTGAAGCAGTCCTGTATAAAAACTTAGATAATTTTATCTTCCTCAGTTTTATCTTTATTGGTTTTAGTGTATACTGACATAATAAACATTGTTTATTTACATTTATTATATTTAATTAGATTTAACAATTAATGAATGAGATTTAGCTAAATGATGAGTCAAGCGAGAATGAGTTTTTGTTGATGGAACAAGAGATGATAACTCTTTTGAGCAGCGACCATGATAGAACTTGTAGGAAAGAGAAAGAGATGCAACTTTACGTAAATGGGAAAGAGGCTCAAGCTTAGCAGATAGAGCGGTTCCAACTATGTTTACAATGCATTTTTACACCTTGTTTAGAAGAGTATCATTAGAAGAACCAGCCCAAGTATGGCAACAGCATTTCATACAAGGACAAATAAGAGACTTGTAGAGGTAGAAAATGGGTATCAAGGGTAAGAAAATGACAATCATGATAAAGGGATGCTAATTTAGCAGTTGATTGTATATTTTGTTTACATGAAAGGTCAGTAGTAAATAATAATCCAAGAAGATGTAAAGTGTATACCCTCTGTGAGAAGGTTGCCATCTATTAATAAAGGAATGTCGACAGTATTATGGTAGTTGTTTGCAGTAAATAACTGAGTTTTGTTGGAGTTAAAATTTATAAGCCAAAATATGTGAGCCTCAATTGGTTACAGAAGTGAGATCAGATTTAAAATTGGCTGCCTGTTCTAAGCGATCAAAAAGAGAAGACTTTTAATCAAGACAGGAGTAAAAACTCAGCAAAAAGAGCTGCTCTAAATGTAGGGTTGTCGAGAAGATCAATAATGTAGATAAGAAACAAAACAAGACCAAGGATAGAACCTTGAGGTACCCCAGAAGTTACTGAAAATAAATAAGTAGGTCTTTAAAGACGATTTTAATAAAGCGGTTAGAAAGAAATGATTTGATAATCCCAAGCCAAACTTTGTTAAAATCTTTACATATATATATATATATATATATATATATATATATATATATATATATATATATATATATATATATCTTTATATATATATATATATATATATATATATATATATATATATATATATATATATATATATATATATATATATATATATATACAGTACCTACTCATATTATTAGACTCAAGCTCAATTTTTAGCTTTTTGTCTTTTTTGTGTGTCTAAAATGCAATACAAGCAATCGCAACTTAATTTTTTTGTTATATAATCTATATATTATTACATACAAAGCATATTAAGAAACTTAATACTTGGTTGTGAGCCCTTTTGACTCTATAAGAGCTTTGACACGCCTTGGCATACTATTTATGCACTTTGAGGTCAATGCTTTAACTTCTGGATCTCGAACCCATACATCAATCAGTTGTTCTGTAAGCTTCTGTTTACTCGTTATTATTTCCGCACTGATTTTACGTTTTACTAGCTCCCACAGATTTTCAATAGGATTCATATCTGGAGAATTTCCAGGCCAATCAAGAAGCTCAATACTCTCATTAGCAAGAAATGTCTTTATGGATTTTGCAGTATGGCAAGGAGCACCATCTTGCATAAAAACTATTTTTTCACCATTAGGAAACCACTCTCGTATCTGTGGAATCAGGGTGGTCTGTAGGACAGTCTTGTACTGATCTTGCTTCATTGTCCCTTGTACAATGTAAAGTTGACCGGTACCCCTGCTTGATATGCATGACCAAACCATTATGGATGCTGGGTGCTTTACCTTGTTTACGATACATTCTGGCTTGTGTTGTTCTCGTGGTCTGCGGCGGACAAATGTGGCTTTGTCTTCTAAAGTTTGAAAGGTAGATTCATCGCTGAATACAACCTGAATATAGCAATAATTATTGATGTTTAATAATATTTAAAGTATTAGTAAAATCAATTGGGGTAAGATATTAATGCAAAAGCGTCTTTTGAAAACTTGTAATAATAAAATATTGTTTGTTTAAGTTTCAGGAGAGAATAAATAGAAAATCTACCTTATTCCAGTCATCCTGAGAAAAAGAAGAGTGTTTTTTAGCCCAAGCAAGACGTTTTTTAATCATCGCAGTGGTAAGTTTTGGTTTCTTCAGTGGCTTTCTGCACTTGAATCCTAACTCGTAACTTCGCCTTCTTAAAGATCCAAGTGAAATGTTGATTCCTTGGTCTTTCAAAACGCTTTTCAGTTTTATTGCTGGCATCTTACGATTTTGCTCAATAACTTTTTTGATCTTTCTATCATCTCTAGCACTTGTTATTCTTTTTCGGCCACAGCAGCCTGTTCGCTGTGCTTCTAATTTGACCCCCATTTTGAGTTTAGAATTTATTCTTCTAACTGTAGCCTGTGAGACTTTGACAATTTTGGCAATATTTCTTTGACTGTGATTTGTTTCTTGCAGAAGAACAGCTACTTTAGCTAATTTACGTGGGGAAACATCACTAGCTCTACCCATTATTAATCTAAAAACCACAACAACATTTAATAAGTTATTATATGACAGGGATTCTTTAAAAAAACACTTAAAAACAACTGAAATTTCATTATTTGAGTTTTTAAGACAGTCGACAATAATTTAGACATATAATTTGAACATATAAAGACATATAATTTGAGTTATGAAAGATAAAAATAACTGAATGTTTTTAATTTTATATTTTTAAAATTTACCATACCTTTTATAAAGTTGAAAATATTGTTAAAAAGTGTATATATTTCATAAATGTTTTTAATCTAAAACAAAAAATGAATGACAGGAAGTTATATTACATATAAATAATAAAAAGTAAACAGCAATAACCCCTACCTAACAAAGAAAATCCAAAAAAGTAACAAAATTTTGAATTTTTTTTTTGAGTCTAATAATTTGAGTAGGTACTGTAAATATATATATATATATATATATATATATATATATATATATATATATATATATATATATATATATATATATATATATATATATATATATATATATATATATATATAGTGAACTCCCTCCCTCACCTTTTAGATAAAAAATCAGAACCACACACACACAGACACACACACAGAGACACACAGACACATACACGCGCACACGCGCGCACACACATACATACTTATACATTTACATACACATACATATACACATATACACCGTATATATTAGAGTGGGCTGAAAAATGAAAATTTTTTCAAAACTCAAAAAGTATCCCCTTCTAATGCCTTGATTTTGATCTCTAAAACTCATTTATGAAAAAAAAAGTTGGTAGTTACCAGTTTTAGCAGACCCACTTGGGTTTAAGTCTCAAAATTTAAAACTGTTGACATTCTTATGGGTTAAAAATTAGGCTCGGACTGTCTGCGCAGATATGCTCAGATAGTGTAATTTGTCTGCGCAGACGTCGGCGCCGACAAAATTTACTGCTTTGCAGACGATTTTTTGAAACCAACAAAAAAAGTTTTAAATTTAAAAAATGTTTTAAGTAATATTTTAACTTTAATATAAATTCAGTGATTAGTAACAATAGGAGATTTCAAAGATTCTTACAGTAATAAAAAAATATAATGCTGGCGCCTATTCGGTGATTTCTTGACATTCAATTTGATTGAGAATTGCACCTTTTTCAAGAATGTAATCAGTCTTATCATCTTGAATATTGTTTCCTTTTTTCTCTCAGGCAGCGCAGCCTTTTCTCCTATAAAAGCAATCAATTCATCCTCAGCAGTGTCAGCAATTTTAGGTTTGATCTTTTTGGTGAATTCAACTATAGCAGTGATAAAATCGGTTTTATTTTCATTCAAATATAAACCTTCTGAGGCAACTGAGGCGTTAATATGAAAGCAATTCCAATACCTAGTGTAAAGAGAAAATCGAGGCGAGATTGCACTTTTTGTTGTATGTCTTTATTGTCCATATATGAATTGTACATTTAACCAAAGTAATCATACACAAGAGACAATGGAACTTCATCACTTTTTAGCTTTCCGATCACGTTGGAAGAAAATACAATGCTTTTGACAAGCTTAGAGAGACGGTCCCAAAATGGGTTAGATTTTATCTACGCCATAACATCAGCAGATGTATTCTTTGGTTGAATTTCCTTCAGTAATGTACTTTCTTCGTCTACCAACATAATAAGAACGTATTTTGATAGCTGGAAACTGCTCATTGATTTATAATAACTAAACCATCGTGTAAACAGGCATAGACAATAAAAGAGAAATATTTGCTGCAATTCGTCTTTCATCAAACTTTGCTTTCACGATGTGACGATTTTTCACATATTTCACAGATATGATGATTTTCTCTACATCTTTGACTGTTTTTGTGGCCTCAGTTGTAGAAACTATGCCCTTTACAAGCAAGTTGACTCCATGAGCTCCGCATCCGCTAGCCGAGATGTGTGGATATTTCTCCTCGATGATCCTCCACGCTGATTTCATAACAGGAGCATTGTCGCTTTTGAAACTGGTAAATTTTTGTGAGCCAATCTTCTCAATAACTTGAAAAATTGCCGCGGCAACGGCAGATGAATTTGAATGATTTCGGATGTATTTATGTAAAAAAAAGGCTTCTGATCGGGCGCTTTAATAAAAAAATTCACTATGTGATCCCCTCTTATGTTCGTCCAGCTGTCAAACATCAGTGTTAAGTTTGTTTCAGAATTCAAAATTTCATTTACAGAAGTAGAACATTTTGTGTATTGTTTGTCGAGCAGAGATCCTGATAAGACTTTAGCATTCGGGATGACAGATGCATACATGATGGATTGAGTAACTAAACGAAATCCTTAAAGGCCTCCGATTCGACTAAACGAAATGTTAACCCGTACGGTAAAAGAAATTAGCAAGCTTCGGGTCGATATCATTTTTAAGCTCTTACTTAATTGGTGGATGTACACGCTGCGTTAGTGAATCAGATGTAGATGGAAGTTGCTGAGAATCATTGATTAGATGTGACAATTCATAATTACGCTTAGAAAACAATCTTTTTTCCTCAACGCTGTCATTTGGACATGTTGATCTTTTATGCGCTGCAAGGCGTTCCTTCGACCATTGAACAGTTTTGTTACATGCTAAACAAGTGCTGAAACGCTTCTCTCGATCAAGATTTGTCAAATAATTCGAAATTTTGTAGCTCGAACCAAAAAGAAACAGATAAGTAATGAAAAACTCGTAAAAAGTAGATAATTATCGTAATTATCTACTTTTTACGAGTTTTTCTAAATGTCTGAAATTATTTTTCATAATTAACTTATGCAAAAATAATTTCAGACATTTGATTCAGATAATTTAGATTTTTCGTTTCCGTTAAAGTGTCTGCGCAGACGTCGGCGCCGACGTCTGCGCAGATATGCGCATATTTTGTCTGCATATGTGTCTGCGCAGATCTGCGCAGACCATTCAAATTCATCTGCAGTTGCCGCTGCAATTTTTCAAGTTATTGAGAAGATTGGCTCACAAAAACACTTTTTTCTATAAACTATATTTATGAAATTATTGCCAAAAGTTTAGATTTCCTATCGTTTTTTAGTTAAAATAGTGAGATATATTACAAAAATATAACAAAGGATACTTTCAATATATTACATCTATGTTCAAATTAACAATCAAGATGCAAAATTCTTTTAATTGAAGTTTTTTTATGTATATAAACACACAAAAATATTCAAAACGTTACAATTTAAAATCACTTTTTGATGAGAAATTTTAAATTAATTTCCTGAACCTAATTTTGTTTCAAATAACTTAATCTCTGCGATTGTTTCCAACCACAGAAGCTGAAGCTTCTCTAACAAGTTTTACAAGTTTTTCAACATTTTGGCTGTGATGCTCATATCATAACTTAAATGGTTTTGCGATAAATTAAAGTAAATTATCTTCTCCAATCAGTTTAAAACCGGTAGAATGCCATTGGGAAATTAGGGTCATTTTATAATAACGTGCAGCTTTAAAATTTAACTTGGGCTTTAGAAACACTCTTACATCTCTATTAATTGAGAATAATCAATTTTACTAACATTAGCTTTATTGTCATTGTCACTCTCAACCGTTACCCTTACAAAACCATCTTCTTCACTATGAAGCCTTTTACATGAAAAATTTTCTTAACGATTTCCTTCTTATCTCTTCATCCTCGTTGGTTAACATTCAAATCAGAATATTTTCACCACAAGCAAAATATCTGTTGTTATTTATAACTTTATAACAAATGTTCTCAGCATTTGAATAAGGAAATTTATTAATTTTTTAAATCACAATAAATTGATTTTTAAGACCATCAGTTAAACATCTCTTTTTAATCTTAATATCAAACCAACTAATTAACAAAAAGCTTTAGATTTTTAGTTGGTTTGAAAATAGATACTTAATACGCAAGATTATGCATGTTAATGCAGAATCTTACGTATTATTATTATTAGCCAACGAAAATGGTTTATAAGTCTAACTTCTAAAATGGTCAAACCATCAATTTTCTCTGTGATTACTCGCCAACAGATGCGATAAACATATTATTGGCCAGTCGATAAGACATTAATGGTTTTATTGCCTGGTATGAAAAATTTTGGATTTGGAATTGCTCTTAACTGTGAGTCAATAACTGTAGAAAATTTATCTTGCCCTTTAGTTCCATCAATTCCATAAAAGTATTCCTTAAATGTAACTCATTTAGATGCAAAATGAAAGTATCCCACTGTAATTGAACTCAGGGCCGTCTTAAGGCCATCGGGGGCCCTAGGCTAGACTTAATTTGGGGGCCCCCTTTTTCCTTAGTAAAAAAATTAAATCAAATACTAAAATAGGAAACATTTATTAAAGCAATGATAAAATTTACATGTGACGTTTACGTGATTTTTTTCGTGAAAATTCTTTAATAATATCATCAAAATCAATGGTTAAAAGAACATCTGATTCAATTGACATTAACGACAAACAGTTCAATCTTTCTTGCAGCATGGTTGAGCGGAGTTCATTTTTTATAATTTTTAGTTTTGAAAATGATCGCTCGCCAGTGCAATTTGAGACCATCATTGACAGAAAAATTCTAAGGGAAATTTCAATATTTGGAAAAGTTGATTCCAAGTGGTCTCTTTTTAATGTTGAGTAAAATTCTGTAAATGAATGTTCATCTTTTGAAATGTAATATTTAAATTGCTGGCACTCAAAAAAAAGTTCATTTTCATTTATGTCCTTCTTATAAATTTGTGCTAGGTTTGAACAATGGTCTTTTAGTTCAACATTGGCAATTGTTTGAATGTTTACTAGAAATTCGAAATTGTCATTGATCTTCTCATATGCTGATGTTCTTTTTTCTAAATTTGATGTTAGTGAATCAATAACAGGAAGTATGTTTCAATTTTGAATTTATAACTTCCCTGAAATTCCAATTCTTCAGCCTCACCATCAAAGAAGGCCATACGTCGGCTTCTTTTTTTTGTTCTTTTTGAAGAATCTCTGTAGTCAGTGTTTGGAAGCAAGATTTTGGCTTTTTCCTGGTAATTCTCAAATTGACTCCTCAAATCTTTAATGAAATGCAACAATGACTTTAGAATCCGAACTGCAACTTCCAGGTTAAAATTTTCTTTCTGTAAAATCTTCGATGTTTCATTAAAATGACAAAGAATATCATTCCAGAAAATTGTCAGAAAAACAATCTCAAAAGTGTTCATTTTCGTGATGAGATTTTGAGCATCATTTTGAGTTTCTTTTGACTGACTTATGTCCTTGATCAAAAATTCAAGTGCTTTTTTAATCTCATCATAACTTTCATGCAGACAAGTCACAGCATCTGCACGTGCTGACCATTGAGTTCCAGAAAGCTGTTTGACAATTTTTTTGCCTTTGCCAACAAAAGACAGAAGCACTTGCCAACGATAAGTTGATGCAGAAAAAAAGTTGTTGAGGCATTGAACAAAGTCAAAAAAAATAATTGCTTCTAAACAACATCCAGCTGCACTGTTGCCAACCAATTTAAAGAATGTCCAGCACAAGAAATAAACAATGCTGATTCACTTTTGTCTTTAATCCTCTTTTGTAGGCCTGAGTACTGTCCTGCCATATTTGATGCATTATCGTATGACTGCCCACGACAGTCAGATATTGAAATTTCATTTTCTTGTAAAAAATTCAAAACCACTGTTTCTAAATGTTCAGCTCCATGCCCGTGAATGGGAACAAATTGCAAAAAACGCTCAACTGGTGCAAAGTCTTTAACATATCGAACTGTAAAAGTTAATTGATCTACATGTGACAAGTCTGGAGTTGAGTCAACGCTGATTGAGTAGTATTTTGCTTTTTTTAATTCAGAAATTATTTCGCTCAAAACTTTATTTCCCATTAGGCATATAAACTCCTCACAGATATTGGCGGAGAGGTATGAAGTATTACCTTTTCTAGAATTTCCATGTTTTTTCATGTGTTCATGTAGGAATGGGTCAAACTGGCTAAGTAACTCAAGAGTTCCTAAATAACTACCATTTTGCTCTGAACCAATGGTTTCATTGTTTCCACGAAATGGCAATCCTCTTGATGACAAGAACTTTACAACTGCAACAATTCTTTTCAGCACATTTTGCCAGTACAATTGTTCGTTATGTAACTGTTTTAATAATACAGAGTCAAGCTGGCCACTTTCTCTCTGCCGACTGGAGTAAGTAAGCATATTTTTGTGATGTTCAGAACCATTCTCGTGTCCAGATATACATTTTAAGGCATTTTTCCAGTCATCAAATCCAGTTGTGGAAAAATTAGAGTGTTTGCTGGAGAATAAGGTACAAGCAAAAAACAGAACCTGTTAAAGGTGAGTATAATAGCCATTCACGATTGACAAATTCGCCATTGTGTAGTTCACGTCTAAAGCAAGATTTTGATAAGTACCTTTTTTGTCCGCAACTCAACCTTTCCGAATTTTTGAAGCTCCCATCATTGTTCTGGCACATGGACGGGCCATTAGAAATCCAAAATGATTGAGCTTCTTGGGATAACTGATGCCACAATGCTGGGTCAGTTTCTTGAGTAGTTTTTGTTGTTGCGTTTGGATAAGTTTTAATTTGATTTGATTCTGGCTCCTGTGCTGGTTCTGGCTCCTGTACTGGTTCTGGCACCTGTGCTGGTTCTGACTCTTGCTCTGGTTCTGGCTCCTGCTCTGGTTCTGGCTCCTGTTCTGGTTCCAGTTCCTGTTGAATTTCTAGAGTTTCATTTGGCAACAAAGCACTATCAATGCTTACGAAATTTGAAGTTGGACAAAGAAATACATCTTCGGACACAACAGGCTTTGACTTTTGTACCAAAAGAAATGATGTCAAAGGAAGATATTTTGAAATGTCTTCTTTTGCTTTAGCGGCTTTTTTCCTCTTTGCAGCACCACTTTGATAAGTCCGATTAGACATGTTAAATGACTTTTTTTCAAAACAGATGTTTTAAGTTGATCACAGCAATTTCAAATTCAATCTAATGGGATATTTTAAGTGCTTGTATTTAACACTTCTTATCGGAAAATTTATGTTTATTTTCGGACGCATGCATGCATTTTTGCTTATCAAGAAAAAAAAAATTCCCTAGGGGGCCCCCAAACTGAAAAACTGATACTTTTCTAAAAATAATTTAAAAAAATCTTATCAAGAAAAAAATTATTCCCGAGGGGCGCCCAAACTATGATTTCTTCAGAAAATTTAGAAATATAATTTTTTATTTATATAAATTTGAAAAAAAATCCAGACACATTTTGGGGGCCCCTAAAAATCGGGGGCCCTAGGCTGCAGCCTACCTAGCCTACGCGTTAAGACGGCACTGATTGAACTCCTTGAAAAACTTTCAAAAATGGAACCACGTAAATGACCAGTATTAACTTTGGCTATATCTTCCTTTACAAATTACAGTCTTGTTTGAAAATCTGTTTCCTGAGGTGTTTTAAACATTCCATGCGCTACATCTATTCCATTAGCACTTTTTGGTGTGATGTGATCAAGGTAAAAGTCACCTGAAAAAAAAACTTTTAATAAAATAGATACAGAATGTTTTATAAATGTAGATATTTCGTAATTTATAGATGCTTGATTGGCTTATTAAATAATTGATTTGTCTCTTCTATTAATCCTGTTGCATTTGTTTCATGCTTTCGTCCTTTTTTATTTTTTATCAAAATTCACAAATTTATAAAACTTTTGAATGTAACTACTGAGTTTTGTTTTGATTTTAATGAAAGATGATGAATAAACATTATTTACTCATAGATTGAATAGTTCTTCACTAACATCTCTCTGAACACTATCTTTTCTATAGTCTTTAAAGTAAAGAAATCTCTCAATCACTTGCTTTAAAGTGGAAAGTTCTCCAAACGGAAATATATGTATGTATGTATGTATGTATGTATGTATGTATGTATGTATGTATGTATGTATGTATGTATGTATGTATGTATGTATGTATGTATGTATGTATGTATGTATGTATGTATGTATGTATGTATGTATGTATGTATGTATGTATGTATGTATGTATGTATGTATGTATGTATGTATGTATGTATGTATGTATGTATGTATGTATGTATGTATGTATGTATGTATGTATGTATGTATGTATGTATGTATGTATGAAATTAATTCATGTAAATGTTTTTCCTCATTTTGGATGCAAACCTCCTGGTTGCGTGAGGGATCATAAAAGATTAAGTATACGCAGATGTACTTATAGGTGTATCTTCATATATATATATATATATATATATATATATATATATATATATATATATATATATATATATATATATATATATATATATATATATATATATATATATATATATACAGTATTGGACAAAACATTTGCAACCAACATCGAACAATGCTAAAAAGTGTTCCTTATTTTACAAGTCTTAAAAACAAAACGAACTATACTACCACAGCAAACGGTTCAGGAGTCTGGAGTCATAGCATTCCATGACATGAGCAATCAGCTGACAGGTGACAGCACACAGGCAGAATTTCGTTGACAAGTGCCATTTTGCAGCGGACAAAACGAGTGCAATTTTTTTGGTTTGTTTCATTTTCTTAAGTCTGGTCCGTGTCAACGTCACGGAAGTTTTTTAATAAGGTTCACACAGGTTCATTTTACTTTATAAGAGACATGTAAATCGACATGAAATTCAGTCAGTATATGGAAGTCTAGAGAGGATTCTATGATCGTCAGATTTGTCAAGAAGGCTGTTGAAGCAGGATTGTTTTCTCGACGCCCTGCAAAGAAACCGCTGATTTCACTGTGTTGCAGTGGTTTCAAGACAACCACCTATCGGTGATGGATTGGCCGCCTCAATCTCCGGATCTCAACCCTATTGAGAACCTGTGGGAGATCATCAACCGCAGAATTAATCGTGAAGGTGTTTGTAATAAGGATCAACTGTTTGAACAAATCCAAAAGGCCTGGACAGCGATTCCACAAAGTTTCATTGATCACCTGATCGAATCTATGCCTCGAAGATGCAAGGCTGTGATCGACAACAAAGGATTCGCCACGAAATATTTATAGCGAAATACGGCTTGGTCAACATTTTGTCGAGTTGCACTTGTTTTGTCCAGAAGGAAATCAACTTTTTTAATACTTTTGATTAATTTATTAACTTTCGTGTTCAAATAATGAACTTTGTGATGAATAAAACTTGAAGAACTTTGTCTCTAAACAGTTACATAGATATTTCTCTAAATTGAAACAATGCAGCACTTTTATATAAAGAAACTAATTTACCATTATTTGGTTGCACTCGTTTTGTCCGATACTGTATATATCTGTATATATCTGTATATATATATATATATATATATATATATATATATATATATATATATATATATATATATATATATATATATATATATATATATATATATATATATATATATATATATATATATATATATCGGTAGGTGTATGCTTATATATTTTTTCAAGTGTATGTTTGTAAATAATTTATAAGTGATTCTAAAGTTTTGAAATTTTTAGATGCGGCTTCCTTATTGCTTAAATATTTATTTGTTAAATCTAAGGTTTTTGTTTATTGACACTTAACTGTATGCATTTAGATATGAAAATACAAAGTTATGATCTTGATATTAGGCTTTTTAGGCAACTATCACAATTTAAAGCCAAACGGAATTCCACGTTAAGTGCCCCTTAATTATTTCTTTTATATACTTATTGTCTTTTATAAGACTTTTCTTTAAAATGGTCTTAAAAATGCTTACAAGGTTGTAACAACACTTGGTAACAAGTTTGTAAGCATTTTGATAAAAATTGTTAATGTTACAATATTTACAAAAGAAAAAAACTTGTTCACAGTTTTTTTAACAAATCCGTATCATAAATTCTGTACCTAAAATGACATGAGCTTATGTAAAACTGTTTAACTTTCATTATTGTTTTACCTTTGAAAGTCTGTATTGAAAAGTTTCCTAATAATATACAATGCTCTAGTATTTAATTTGTTTAAAATTTATATGTCACATACCTAACAATGGAATTGATGTGTAAGGAATGAAAAGTGTACAAAGAGTATAAAACAGTTTCAAAGAAACCGATGTTTCAAAGAAATTCAAAATTCAGATTTACACTCTAAATTGAAATTGTAGAATAAAATTACAAATGAGTGGGGATTTTCATTTGATTTATTGAATTTGAGAATTATGGATTAAAGATATTTGAATAAAACTGGGAAAAAAGTAGATTTAAAAAAAAAAATTTTAGAAAAAGAGTAGGCAATAAGTTTTTTAAACCAGATGTTAGTTATAAACATATTACATTCGTATTTGTCAATAATATATATCGAATATGGCGCAGCATGCAATGGCTTAGCAAGGGTGGTAAGCGCTCGGGGCTAAAGTGACTAAAAAGACCCCGTTTTATAAATTTTTTTAAATTTTACTTTTTTTTATTAAAAAAAACTTTTTTCTGCTCCTCTTTTTTTTTGGGGCCCTTTAAACTATTTTTTTGGGGCCCTTTAAACTATTTTTTGCCCAAACACCCGAGCGCAAGTGGTTCAAAGATGACAATTTCTGATCATCTTTTTTTTTAAAGTACTAAATACCTGTGAAGAGTATGATATCATATTTATCTATCTTCTAACTACTCATTTACCATCAGATGTTTTTTTTTGTTCCCTAAAAGTATTACTGAATGTTGATACTTATTGTGTTGAAAAACGGAAGGAAACAGAAACAAAATGACGAATGGAAACAGAAAACTTTACCAAAACTTGCTTTTCTACATCTTTTATCTCAGTTAATTGACTAACTGTCACAAGATAAACAACTCCAAAAAAACACAGATTCTGGTTTCAAAAAGTGTAGCATGTATCCCTCGAATAACGACCATCCAAAATCAAGAATACAACAGTTAAGTTTCAATACCCAAATAGTGGAACCTAGCAGTCCCAATATAGTAATAGACATGTTAAAATATACTGTATTAGTGAAACTGTTATTGTAAAAAATCTTTCACACTCTATTGATATCATTGAAGATGTTGAATACAGCGTCTATTGGGCAAATTTTTTTGAGGAAAACCAAAATGGAAAAGGGATAAGATTTATTTTACGAAGAAAAAAGAACACAGTGATTTTATAAGAAATTTTTACTTTCAATATTCTTTTTTTTCTTAAGGTTTGTTTGTTTTTTGTTACATGCAATTCTTATATTACTTGAAGTTAAATGAGTATAATATGGAAAACATCTGCACAAAAAATCTTAATAAATGTATTCATGGGCGCCCGCAGGATTTTTTGATATTTCAGATACGACACTTTCACACATTGTGCAAACTCCAAACTTAAGTATGTTTCTATCTATGCCAAATGAGAAGACCTTGCAAAAATTCAGGATGGCGGAGGCCTGGGAACAAAAAAGCCTTAAAATGTTTGCCTCTCCCCTGCCCAAACGTGAGGGCACTAATGTAGTAAAATTTTCAATAGTACTATCGTAAACTAAATTTAAATTTATCTAAAGATTTTAAATTTCGTAGAAAAATGTTGTAAGTTACAAAAGTTATGACCATGCAAAGTTTACACCCCCTCATAGGAGGGGGAGGGGAAGGGGGGTCTGAAACTTTGCATGGTCATAACTTTTGTAATTTACAAAAGTTATGACCATTTTACATGCGTAAAAGTGTTCCATCTAAAACTTCAAAAAATCCTGCTGGCGCCCATGTATATATATATATATGATGAACACACGGGTAAAACCACAGATGTCCACTTTTTGAAAATTTCAAGTTATATATATTTTTTATAATATTTTAGAACTAAGCTATTTTAATTTAAAAATTCATAACAAAAAAGGTTTTAAGATACTATGGTCGTTTTAAAAAAAGGGCAACTTTTAAACAACGACAGCTGTCCAATCTTTACCTGGTAAAAAGCGCAGTTGTCCAAGTTATTTGTAACTAAACCAATGATAATAAAAGCGTAAGTCACATTACTAACTTTTATCCTTAAGAAAAATTTGTCGGATTAAGTAAACAACGTTACGTTCACCGAAAAACATTTAAAAAAATTTATATATATATACATATATATATATATATATATATATATATATATATATATATATATATATATATATATATATATATATATATATATATATATATATATATATATATATATATATATATATATATATATATATATATATATATATATATATTTATACATATATATAAAATAAGTTTTTTTTTATAATGACAAAAGTTTTCTCTTAAATTATTCAACTTTTGTTTTAATTCATAAGGTGTACCTTTTTTTATCCTAACAAAGTAAAAAATAGAGTTTCAAAGCCAAACTTTTTAGTTGTTTGTTTGTTTAAGACATGTTCACTTGGAGAAATTGAAATATTAAAGGCTGCTCAAAATTTAATTATATAGGAAATTGGAAATATTTAGTTTTAAGTGTGTTACATCTCATATGTTTAGATCAAAGATCGAAGTGCCTGATAAACTGAAACAAGCATACATAGCTCTGTTGCCTCTTTTTTGTTAAAAATTTAAAGACTTATTGAAGCTAAACATTTTCTAAGTAAGACATTATTTGATATTATTTTATCTTATTTTTAAAAAATCTATTTTATTTTTCTTTAAAATTAAAAAGACACATTTTTATTATCGTGTTGTTCACAGTTGTTTTTTGTATAGTTTATACAAACTTGATATGAAGTGATAAAGCACAGACATCATAGAATCATTTATGGTAAATAGATGAGGTTAGGGAAGAGATCAGGTAGCAATGCTATTTATTAAAAAAACTTTCATATAACTTTTTATTTGAATTTTTTTTATGAAAAGAAATAGGCGAGGGGGGGGGGGGGGGGAGGACGGCTTTATTATCTCATCACACACTTAATACGTTGTGGTTGTATATTACAATGTGTTACCTTTAAGCAAATAAGTACTCTAAAAAGTTATAAGCTAACGTGGTTTATGAGTTTATGAATTTACAACGGAAAAATCACAGATGTCCAAAATAAATGTCTTGTTTTCAAAAGAATACTGTGAATAAATAATTCTTGTATTTTGCACAAAAACTGCATTTATATATTGTGTTAGGACTAAAATGTCTTAAAAATATAATTTTAATTTAATACATTATTACCAAACAGATAGTTAATGTCACTAAACACTAAATTTCATTTTTCTCAAAATGAGAAAAATGTGACATCTGTGGTTTTACCAGTGTGGTCTTCATATGTATTTCGAAATTTCAATATTAACGTTCCATCTTTCATAATGTTGTAGCACAGTTAAGTCATGAAGTAGAGGCAGGGGGTGGGGTTTAAGCAACTAAGGTTCGGGGTTTGCAGAGCAAGAGTAGTGGTAAACCCTTTTAATTTGGGTTAATTGGCACGGAGATGGCTATGCACCTCAGTGTACCCCTACTTTTCTTACGCCTATGCAAAATGTACATTGCGAATGATGCAAATAGATAAAAAAAAGTTATCAGCACCAATCCAGTAACAAATTTTTAAAAAATGACTTGAACCTAATGTGAAGTATTCAAATCAAAATTTGCCGAATTAGTACTTATAAGAATTTATGTTTTAAAATATCCTTGCATTAAACTAATCGTAAAATTACAGTTTTTTTTTACTCTTGATTCTCGAAAACTTCTATCATTACCTAGCATCGTTTAAAAACAAAAGAAATTTTATTATAAATGAGTCCATCTAACATCTAGTGCATCTAAAATCTAACATGAAAAAAATCTTCGTGCAATGGAAAAAAAAAAAAAAAATCTGCAACTAAAACGGAAAAAAAACTATTGTTTATTTTTATTCATACGTTTATTTGTATATTCAATCCTCCAAAGAGTTTTCTTGGGAATCGGTGTAAACAATAGACAGGATTGTTACGGACGGTAAGGAGTTATTTTATTTTTATCTTGAGATACTGCTCAGTGGGCGAACCTATTAAAAATTCTGGTCAAAAATTGAAAAATTAAAATTATTATGAACTTATTATTTTTTTATAACCTAAACAAACCCTAATGCATTTTATTATTTAAGAAAAAAGTATTTAAACTTTATAGTTACCTTTACCCACGCTGCTGAACATCTGTTATTGAAAACAGGTGTTTTGCTAGAAGATAATTCGTCTGACTTGTTTGCGCAAAGTTCAGGAAGTCAGACGAGAAACTTTTATATTTCTTGCTTATATATTTTTCTATTTAACGGAGCAAATATGTTGTGCGGCTTTTCTCTGATCTCAGTAAAAATAAAAATTTTCAGTTGATTTATGAAGTTTATGCTTGTTGCTTAGTTATTCGAAAAAAACACAGTTTGTTAATGCTAAACTTAACTTAAAAACAGTTTAAGTTAAGTTTAATATTCACAGTTTCCCTGAAAAATATTTATTTGTTGTATGTTGTTATTTTTTATTTTGTTTTATTAAACAGTGCCTAAGTACCCTCATTCCTAAAAATGTGTCCTAATAACTAATTTTTCTCGTCTGTCTTCCCAAACTTCGCGCGATAAAGTAAGACAGTTAAATCATTTTTTATTATCTCCAAGTATAGTAAAAATTATATACACTCTCTATTTAAAGTTTAGAATGTCAACTTTCATACAACAAAACAAAATAAATCTATTTATCCGCCTATTAAACAATAAAACAACCGCCTTTTAAACAACCGCCTTTTAAACAACCGCCTTTTAAACAACAAAACCGTCAAAATCATTAATTCCCAGTTAATTGTTTGACAGTTTTGCAAAAAAAAAAAAATGTTTTGAAACTTCGACTTATTAAAGAAATAGAAGAGAATTATTCAGTATCCTGAAGACCAATAATAAAAGTTTTGATATGGATACATTCCTTGTTACATCTAGAACAATAATTACCCTAGGAGTTTTCATCAGTTTTATTTTTTTTATAAGTTATTCTTATGGTAAAAAAAAGCACAAATATGCCATCATAGGCAACCACTGCTCCTATGATGGCATAGGGGAGGATGGGGCTAGTTAGGATCGATGGTAACTTAATGATTTCATTTAACCTTAGAGTCTTCCCTCAGAAAAGCCAGAAATTACTCGAAACCATCCTAATTTACCATTTCATGCTACACACCAGCATTGTAAAATTTTGCGCATGCGCATAGGATATATTGCGTTTTACGTATTTTTTGGACCAAAAAAAAATGTTGGAGCATCGCTTTCTTTTAATTTTACTTAAAAATAATTTTTTCTTATAAAAAAAAAGGGTTTTCCCAACTCGTCAATATTTCAACACACCCAATTCGTCAGTATGCCATCATGGGTAAAAGTCATCATTTTCATTAAAACAAGCGGTGTCTGCTTTGTTCAAAAGATAAAATTAAAGTAACTATTCCACTAAATGCACAAAACTTGAATATAAAATGCATGAAAATTTCATTTCTGCACAGTTAATAGTAAAATCACAATCTTAAATATATGAAGGAAATAAAACTACAACGGCACATCCCGAAATCGATTTTTGTTGATTATAAAAACAATATTTAAGGGACGTTTTTTCACTAAAACTAATGTAAAGTCAGTATAGTCATGTAGGTCTAATCATTTATTTACCAAAACCAATTTTAATGGAAATATGACCGGTATGCCATCATAGGCGCTATGCCATCATAGGCCTATGATGGCATACCGGTATATATATTGTGAAATTTATTTTAATATTTAAAAGACAGCAGGTTCATAATATTTCCTGCACTTTTCTTTTGGCTTGTAGTTCTTTGATAAGTGTAAACTCATAACAACTGTAAATTAGTTAGTTAATTAAGATTCACAACGCGGCAGCCTTGTTTAAGGCTAGCGGTAACTGCCGGCAGTGCCGGCAAATAATTCTGAGGTTATTTGCCGGCAGCGCAAATAAAGAAACAATATAAATGTAATAAATACAGTGCACAGTGGGCCAGTAGGTGGACAAAATGGGAAAAATTTTAGTTGTCTAATCTTGAAAACCTATTTAATTTTAGTATCTACATATATTAGGAGAAATCTATTGATAATTTATTTATATTAAATCCCTTAGTTACCAGGACTCTAAGCATTTGAATATTGAGATAAAATAAAAAAAAAAATTATAAATAAGTAATTAACGGTAACATCAACGTTGTGTTATATTTCAATTACACCTACGTTTTTGAAACAAAAAATTAGTACATGTTATTCTAGAGTATTTAGAGATAAGAAAAACCAATGTGTGAAATAAATTTGTCATAGCATGTTATCTCAGTTATACTTTGAAAATCACAGATTAAAAAAAAAATTTTCTTAAGAAACTTATTTTTTGCCGCACAATAACTAATAATTACCACAATTTGTCATGTGTTGTCTTATATTTATTTGAGCTATATGATGCTTCAATCGAGTTTTAATTGATTGCTCGTCCCCTTAAATCCCCGTTCAGATTTTATGTATGTTTTAACTTGGTTGCTATGGTACTAAATTTTGCATAGCAACAACTCATTTTTACATTAACGTTGTTTTAACAGTATTTTACTTGCGCTAAATACACAATATTGGGGGTATGTATTAAAATGAGATTCAGAATTCTTACGAGGTTAACTTTTTTTGGTTACTATGGATACCTTACTTTGCATAACATAGCAACAACATATTTTCGGTAATTGTTAGTAATTTAATTACTAACACTGACAGTAATTTAATTACTTTTAATTTTAATTACTAACACTTGTAGTAACTTAATTACTAACAAGTATTAGTAGTCCAGGCGGCATATATATTATAACATTTTACTTTTAAATACAAAATACTTGTTACAATAATTATTTAGATATGGTTTTGTTAAACTTAGACATTCATAATTTTGTCCAAAAAAACAAATCTTAGTAAAAAACAATCTTAGTATTTCAAAACAAAATATTACTGAAGATATATTAAAATTTAGTCAGCCAAAATTTGCTGATTTTAAAGACGTAGATTTTAGACATGCTGTTCAACGATTTGTTTACTTGTATAAAAAAAAGTGGAAATCTGCAAACTATACTGTGAAAAATTTTGAAAAGAACTGGCTTAATGAATATTTAATTGTCAGAAAAAAAGACAATGAACCAACTGCAAGTAGACGTGGTCGAAAACCAGTTGCATTTGATAATAGTTCTAATAAAACTAAAAAACGGCGTGTATCTTGTTTAATTGAACCTCATTCATCCAATGAATTATTTTTTGCTGCTAATAAAAAATTTAGAGATGAATCTGTTGTTATTGCTGCCAAGAATGTTTTAAATATATCAAATAAAGATAAAGCAACTAAATATTCAGCAGACGAAGCACTGGCTTTAATAATTGATGCAAGTCTGACAAAAGCTTCCTATCAATTGATTAGAAGCGGAGCCTTGGAGAAAGAATATAACATCTACAATGAATATCCCCGCTTACAATGATGTCAGATATGCAAAATTGAAATGTTATCCTGCAAACATAACAGTGGAGGACTATTCAGCTTCAGTTCCTTTAAAAGATTTAATGACTGTGCAGTTCAGGAACCTGAGCTAAGGCACTTGATATTGAACGACAAAGCAATAAAAACAATGACACTAACGTGTAAGGCTGGTTTTGATGGTGCTACTGGCCAAAGCATTTATAAACAAGTTTTATCAGAACCCGACATTAACAGAGATTTAAAGCGTGAAGAATCATTATTTATTACTTGTCTTGTCCCATTGGATTTGACTGGATTTAACAACAGCAACGAAAAGGTGCCTATTTGGAGAAATCAAAAGTCGTCCACTTTTAATGTACTGATCTTCTTCAATCTGTGATTGAAGAAGATCAGTACATTAAAAGTGAGATAGAAAGCTTGGGTATGATTTTATTAGAGGTTTGCGGATCTTCTATTGAAGTGAATTGTATTATTGAACTTACAATGATTGATGGGAAGGTTCAAACAATATTATCTGAAAAAAATAACTCATACCAATGCTGTTCAGTGTGTGGTGTCTCTCCAAAAAATATGAATAATCTTGATATCCTTAATATGGATTATACTAACAGAGAGTTCAAATATGGTCTTTCCAGTCTTCATGCATGGATTCAAGTTTTTGAGATGTTATTGCACATTGCATATAAAAAAGAAACAAGAAAGTGGCAAGCAAGATCTAAAGAACACAAAGAAAAGGCATCTGTAGCTAAACAAAAAATTCAGACTGATTTTATGAACAAAATGGGACTTGTTGTTGATTTCCCTAAAAGTGGTGGTTCTGGAACAAGTAATGATGGCAATACCTCAAGGCGTGCTTTTGCAGCATATGAACAAACAGCTGAAATTCTGGGTATTGACCAAAACCTTATATTCAGATTTTACATTATCTTGGTAACGCTCTCTTCAGGATATGAAATAGACTGCTTAAAGTTCAAGGATTATTGTTTTGACACTTTTAGACTATATGTGTCCCTTTATCCATGGTATTACATGGCTCAATCAGTTCACAAAGTATTGATACATGGACATGACATAATTAAAAGCCTTACATTACCCATCGGACTTATGTCAGAGGAAGCTCAAGAGGCTAGAAATAAAGACTTTAAATCTTATCGCAAAAATTTCAGCCGAAAAACATCCAGAAAAGCAACAAATACTGATCTTATCAATAGACTCCTAGTTTCCAGTGATCCTGTTATTTCATCATTGCGTAAATCAACATCACATCAAACAAATCATAAAGCATTTCCTTCAGATGTTTTACAATTACTTAAACAATCTTCAAACGATATTATTGTTTTATAATTTTTTGATGTAATTTAAAATTGATAACGTTTTCTTGCACTATTTTTTGCTTTTATTATTCCTAAAACATTATTTACCTAAATACTCAACTTTTATTCAATATAGGTGGGTCAAAAATCCGATAAGATATTCAAATATCAATTTACCACTTTGTAACTAAGGAAAGTATCCGGTAACTAAGCAATATAAGTATCCATAACAACTAAATTTAAAAAAATTATCACTTTTGTAAGAAGTGTGATCTCATATTGGTACTCATGCCAAATTTAGTGAATATAGCACTTATAAAATATCTGCAGATAACAAAAGTAGGTTGTTGCTAAGCAAAATAAAGGTATCCATAGCAACGAAATAAAAAAATATTATCTTCATAAAAAGCGCAGACATCATATTAGTACTCATACTAATTTTAGTGAATATAGCTCTAATATTAAATTAGTTATGAATTTTGTCCAGTAAAAGTGCATTCTGGCCCACTGTGCAGTGATTCGATTAGTTTGTTAGTTTTGGTGATATAACTTTGCATAAAACAATTTAAATTATGCAAAGTAATATTTTAAGCAGAATAAGCGCAGCAAAGTAGACTTTGCTGCGCTTATTCCTAACTCATACTCTGCATCGCCTACGGCTATATCAGATGATGTATGTACGCTTTGAGGCACCTTTTAAACTTAAATCTAATAAATGATAAATAATAATAAATAAAAATTAATAAACACTAACAATGGATAATACTAAAAAAAGTTAGTACTGTTTGAAATAAAACATACATTTTGACAAAATAAAAAAGGTAAACAGGCAGATTCGTACACGGATTACCGTAGGTATTAGTAACTATCTCATCCATCGAGCTACGCAATCATTTAAGCTTATTAAGTCTTTAAATTTATATTTTTAATTATCCTGCCGGCAATTAATCTCAGAATTATTTGCCGGCACTGCCAATAATTACCTTTTTCGCTTGTTTAACTCATCTTCAGCTGAGTATGCGCATCTATACCCAACTTCTATGTCGGACACTTTTATGTGGCATTTACGGTAAATGATGAGCTGTAGTAACTACGATGACTGAAAACTGTCCAGTAGCTGTTTAATTTTATCAACTGCAGTTGTCTCGATGACATTATCTGGCAAAGCATTCAAGTCATTGACTACGCGATTGTTAAAAAACTTATGGCTAACTTCGCAATTCCTGACAAACTCGCGATGAAATCTGATTCGATATTTAGCTCTGGGTGCTATGCTGCAAGGCTTTAAGTGCCAATCAATTAGATTTAAATTGTTAAGAAGCTTATATTGTTGAATATTTGCCTCTTTTCCTTCTGTCTTCAAGAGTAGTTAATATCATAATTTTACATCGAGTTTTGTAGTCTTTATTTTTCAAAGCCTGAGGAACTTTCGTGGCGTTGCGTTGAACCTTTTCAATTTTTTTTATGTCACTATTAAAGTAAGAGTTCCAAGCTTTTATGGCATACTACAAATGTGGTCTAATTTATGCAGTATAAATTTTTTTCCTTATGTCAAGATATCTTGATACGAACGTGTGTTTAAGAATTCCGAGCATATTATTTGCTTTGTTTGCAGCTATATTGCAATGTTGAGCATATTTAAAATTCTTAGATATTAGAATTCCAAGATCTTTTTTTGGAATTTGTGATTTATAAAACTACTCTATTGGTTGTGTCGTCATTTTTGATTTCAACCATAAAATAATCAAATTTTATTGTTTTGTTGTTAACATGCATGACTTTACATTTTTTTGTATTTAACTCCATTTACCAGGTGCGTCCATTTAACAATTTTGTCTAGATCGGATTTTAAACTTGCTCGGTCATTATTTTGACAATTTTCATGAGCTTTATGTTATCTGCGTGCATTTTTCAAATAGTTGATTTGACATGATTCGACAGGTCATTAAAAATATGACAAAGAGCGTTGGTCCTAACACAGAACCTTGGGGAACCCAGCTAGTTACATCAATCCAACCAGATATTGTATCTTCAAATATAACACGTTGCTTGCGTTTTGTTAAGAAGGCTTTTATCCAATTTAGAAGTTTGCCATTTATATCATACATTTCAAGCTTTTGCAGCAGTCTTACGTGCGAAACTTTATCGAATTGCAAAGCCAAGAAAAATTAGGTCGACTAGTTTTTTCTTTGACTTGTTATGAGTAAAAAGTCCATTGTTTCGAAAAGATTTGTGATGCAAGTCTATTTTGAAATAAAACCATGTTAAGTTTTGGAAAGCAATTTGTTTTTCTACCAAATTAATGATTATGACAGTTCTAACTACTTTTTCCATTAGTTTGCATAAAACAGAAGTGAGCGATATTGGCCTGTATTTGGCTGGATCTGTTCTTCTACCTTTTTTATAAATAGATTATTATTAACATTAGCTCTGAGCCAAGATGATGAAGCCTTTCCAGATTTTATTGAAAATTAAAAAATTAAAGTTAGCGGAACTGCCATTGATGTGACACATGCTTTTAAAGCAAACGGACTAATGTTATAATTGCCCATTGACTTATTTCCATCAAGTTTATTTAAGTATTTGAGAACAATGTTTTGGTCAACTGTTATATCCAAAGTTAATACATTTGTTTTTGATGCAAAAGGTTTTAGCGGCTGAGTCAGTGGTTCCTTTGTAAAAACTGATTGAAATTAATTGTTGAGAATGTTTGCTTTTATTATTCCTCACTGGTTATTTGATTTGAATCTTACCTTTTTTTGGCGGTATTATTTGATGCCTTTGGAATAAACTTATGGCACGCTTCATTAAAGAGATTAGACCGTATGGACCATATGGAACAACATTTTTGAACATCGCGATCCATAAATCTAACTTGCATATCTATGTTATTTATAAAAGTGTTAATTTAATCATATTTGTCGTATTTAAAAAGAAATTTATTGCTGTTAAAACTCTTTTGATTACTACTGCTTCAATTGTGCTGCTAGTTAAGAGATATATGCCTTTGCGAGGCTGTACCAAGACAAGGTCCAGTTAAAACTTTGTTAAGTCTATCTTTTGATTCTGTTATAATTAGATCGTGTGCTGTTAAGATTTCCATCAGTTTTCTTACAAGTTGGAAATTTAACATGCTGGTTGAGATGGTTATTACAGAGAGCATCATTAAACCTGCATTCAAGAGTATTTTTATTATCAGACACTCCAGTCAGATTGCCAATTTATGCCTGGAAAGTTGAAGTCACCTGCCACAATTAAGCCATTATATACTTTTGTATTTAAGTACGTATCTAGCGTAACCAAGAGCATAAATTATTTCATTTAATTGTACTGAGGCAGTTAGCAAGTTCCTCTCAGGGCGATAAATACAACCTACTGGATGTTTTTCTGATGGTAATTTTATTTCAACCCAAAGTTGTTCAGATTCTTTGCTTTTAAAGTTTTTATGTTGCTGCAAATTGTTTAATTCACTTGCCATTATATCATTTTGAAAATAAATTGCTACACCACCTCCGGTAACGCTCGTATTTGTTTTGTTCGGCTAATAATTGGAGTTCAGTAATTTTGTATTTACTGAGTGAAATTGTTAAAGTGAAAGTGTTAAAGCAAAAAAGAGATTTTGATTTATTCTGATAAAGATTGTTTTTGTTTGGTGCCGACGTATGTACTAATTGATATGCTAATTGTTAAGACTTGAATGACATAGGATAGTCTTGCAGCTGCGCAAGCTTCTTTCCAGTTGCCAAAAGGGTTTTTATCAGCACCGTTGATATTGATAGTTTTTTGCGTGTTGATGCATTTAGGCCTCCCTCCTTGGATGAAAAATCGAAAGGGGTGGTTGAGTACTTTATTTGTCTTTAGTGCGTCAATGTACTTTTTCCTGTTTTTATTAAACTTGTTAAAGGTATCAACTTCAGAAGGAGTTCGGTCTGGGCAAATAAAAACTTTGTATCTGTAATTGTTAATTTTTGATAATTTTTTTTGCGGACGCTAGTACACTGTTTCTAGTTTCCACGTCTTCAAATTGGACAACATTTGGTTGAGTAGCTAGCAAGTGCTTTTGAGCACTTATATTTGCTGGAAGCTTATGAACTATTTTGTGAGTGGAACCGTTTTAATGGCCTCAATGACACCTTTTACAGCAGCTTTGTCATTATCGTGACTTTTTGTGCAAGAAAGACCATAAATTGTTGCACGAGTTGCTTTAATTGCTTGCATTTTATTATTTTATTCAGTAACCTTTGCAATAGCCTTTGCTGCTATTGACTTGTATACAAGTCAATAATGAGCGTATAAAATAACAACTGCTTGACAAACGTACACGGTAAATTCAACAGCTTGGTCAGAGGTCGTAGTTAACTATAGTTAACTACGACCTCTGACCAAGCTGTTGAATTTACCGTGTACGTTTGTCAAGCAGTTGTTATTTTATACGCTCATTAATTTCTCGTAATTCAAGACTAAGAGCGACATTTAAAGTGTTGATATTTTCTCTCTGAGAAATTTAATTGTTGCTGCCAGCAACTGAATCCAGCTGTCGAGTCTTGTAGTTGTTTCTGATAGTTGACCAGTCATTTTCGGCCAGTTTGTTAGTGCGGATATTGGATTACGTTCAAATTCATTTTCTTTTTCTTTTGTTGTTAATTATACTTTTGCCATTAATAATATTATTTTGTATACTAATAAGAGGGATACCTCACTGAGCAGTGGATTACCTGCTGATGTGAATTTGTTAACCTTATTAACACAAATAGAACAGGTATTTTGTGTTTTTTTTCCGTAACATAAACTCGTGACGTTTCAGCTTAAAACTTTCACTTAACTTAAATGGTGATAATTTTATACTATATTTCAAAAAAATTTGTCCGAAATGAGGAGGTTGTAAGTTTTAGATGGTCGTAACTTTCAAACACTAAAATATAATTAGATGAAATCGAAAAGCTGTTGATAAATTTATTCTGTTTTGTAGAATACATTTAAAATTATTGATATATTTTCATTATTTATAAATTAAATTTTCATTGGAATACTTATTTTCATTGATCATGCAATTAAAAGTTTTATGATTTTTTGTGGTTGGACTACCTCTCGTTCTCTATCTCTCCTAAAAATTGATTTCTTTTTTTTTAACAAAAACAATAAATTTCACGAGTTTCCCTCTAGCTCGCACGTTAATATATACACTACAATTATATTATAAAATTATACAGCCCATTACCCAGAACGAAACATATATGTTACATGTTTATAAACATATTTAAAAATAAAATTTTTCCAATATGTTTGTTTATATCTTCATATTAACTTCAATTCGATAACAATTATTTTATTTAAAGTTTCTTTTTCTAAAGTTTTTATTATGATTTGAGCTCTAGAGGGTTAAAAATCAATATTTTGTGTTTTTTAAAGTGTTTTAAATGTGCGTTAAAGATTTTTTAAATGTGTATTAAAGGCTTTTTAAATGCGTGTTAAAGGTTTTTTAAATGTGCGTTAAGGGCTTTTTAAATTTGTTTTAAAGGTTTTTAAAATTTGTGTTAAAGGTTTTTTAAATGTGTGTTAAAGGTTTTTTTGTTTTAAATGTTTTAAAAAACTCAACTTATTTTATAGATGCCTCCTAATGTATTCTTTCGAGACTAGCAATCACAAACACAATTATTCTTTAAGAATAATTACATTAATCAGAAAAGAGGTTACCCTCAGTAACTTGTCCAATTAGTCTACCAATGTGGTATTCACAAAAAAGTGGTTATCACATGTCATCAAAAGCAGAACACGATAATTATTTATTTTTCTCTTATTTGGTGATAGTTTGAGTGATTTTGTTTAATGATAAGAAAAGTTGTGCCAAAGAAGCAAATAAGCCTGATATAATGAATATCTCTGCATTAGTGCAAAACGTAATACTTGCGAAAAAACATGGAAAACGACCTTTGAATTTGTAAAAGATTAATTATTATCTAAAGAATGAGAATTCCCTTCGACATGGTTGTGCACATAAGTCACCAAATTATTTAAAATAGATAAACTTGCAAGCTTGCTATTGTTAATTGTTTTAAACCATTGGGAAGTGGACAATTTTTATACTTTTTATGATTATTAAATCTACGTGCAAATTGTTCTTTATGCTACCCATCGGACATAGGGCGTGAAAAAGACATTTTTTTGTACGTCATTTGAACGTTCAAAGGCCTTTTTTTTAGGTTTTTTATTGATTCAATAAAAAATGCTGATTCTTCAAATAAACATAAAACTCTCATTTCTTTCAAAACTAAAAAGAAGAGTTAGATTCATGAAGTCTATCAATTTTTTTCCTTCTATTTCTTGAAATGTACGAATTTCATCTGGAGTAATAAAATCTCGCCCAGTCGGAGGTTTACAAGAGAAATTTTAGGCATTATAGAAGATGGAATAAAATTTCATCAGAATAAATATTTTGAACAGGATTTAACTCATGCTTTAAAGAAACTCGTTTTTAATATTTTTAATACTTTGTTTCAACCTAATTAAAACCTATCTGAATGTTTACTTGGCTTTAAATTTTTTTAAATACATGTTTCAAAAATAATTTTTTTTTTTATTAAAATGGTATCGCTTTTTCTAAAATGGTAACAGTTTACTTGCACAAAGTATGCACAATAGATTAATTTTTTTAGATTTAATTATGTTCATCAACTAGCAACTGAAAATTTTTTCACCACGAAAATTCAGTTTCCAACTTAATCAATATCTCTTTCCAATTAAAATATAAACAAGCAATAGTATAAAAATAATCCAAAATGTTAAAAACAGCCCTTTTTACTTTTGGCCTATTTATGCAACATATCTAGCCGTGTATAAAGTAGGCTATAACAACATTTTTTACTTTATAAAAAATTTGAACATTGCTTAAAATAAAAAAAGGTCAAAATTAGCACAACTTGTTGAAATTTCAAAGGCTTTCACTTAACAAAAACATTTTAACTTTTTTTTTTCGTTTGACTTTGTTTAAAAATAAAATCAAAATAAATTCAAATATTTCATATTTCATTTATTAATTTTAATACTAAAAGAAAGACGAAATAGATATTAGAGTTTGCTTTTTTTTAAATACTTTTAAATCATAAAAATAAAATAAAATTATTATGAAATATGATGTAGATTTTAATGATACCTCGATGGATACATATTTATTTCAATTAAAAATATTTATCAAGTTTAGACGGATATTTTAATTTAAAAAACTTTAACAACATGAAAAAATAATTTTAACAATAGATAGCATGCTTCCGTGGGCCTCTCCATTCAAAATAAAATCTATTCACAAAGTTAGGAGGATTCCACACGTGTTTACTAATTCTCTTAGGCTTTATTTCTTCTTTAATTTCATCTAACGTTTTATAACCAGCTTGAAGCATCCTTTGAACAGTTTCCATTTTTCTTTTCAGTGCAATAGCAGCATTAGATACTAAAACTTTATCAGGAGTTCTTAAAATATAGTTATCAAATCCTCCGGCATAATCTATCGCACGTACTGCTTTCATCGTAAACGTATAACGAACTGTTTCATTCAACAAATCACTATGATATTCACGTTCGAAGACATTTGGTTTCCAAAATCGTTTTGTCCTAGTGGATATAAGATTATATATAAAAAAATATGTTAAAGAATAATTGAAAAACACAATAAAATTAAAGAATGTTAAGATTACATTGTAACATTACAACCATTTGTACTAACCTGTACCTAACAATACCTTTTTCTGCATACATACATATTACTATAAAAACTCAAAAACTAAAACAGAAAAAAAAAAAAAAATTAGCTTATTTTCTTTCAGCTAGCAAGTAAAAGATAATCCTATAATCTCCATTTATGACAGATGTTGCAATGTCATACAGTATTTTGTTAAGGTGTCTTTGAATTGTGTAACCTTGGATTAGTTACACATTAATTAGTATTAATTATAATATGAAGGGGATATATATATATATATATATATATATATATATATATATATATATATATATATATATATATACATATATATATATATATATATATATATATATATATATATATATATATATATATATATATATATCTTTATCTTGTAGTCAAAAGAGACTTTTATGGTAAAAAAAGTCTCTAATTTTGTTTAACTAATTTTATATTAACTCAAACTTTTCACTCTGAAAACGTTTTATTTTAAAATAACAAACTGAAGTTCCAACAAAATATTTCTTAATTTATAAATTTTTCTCAAATTAATCAAACAAAACAATAAAATAAAGATCAAAGTCATGCCATATATATATATATATATATATATATATATATATATATATATATATATATATATATATATATATATATATATATATATATATATATATATATATATATATATATATATATACACACATATACAGTATTGGACAAAACATTTGCAACCAACATCGAACAATGCTAAAAAGTGTTCCTAATTTTACATGTCTTAAAAACGAAACGAACTATACTACCACAGCAAACAGTTCAGGAGTCTGGAGTCATAGCATGCCATGACATGAGCAATCATCTGACAGGTGACAGCATACTGGCAGAATTTCGTTGACAAGTGCCATTTTGCAGCGGACCAAACAAGTGCAACTTTTTTGGTTTGTTTCATTTTCTTAAGTCTGGTCCGTGTCAACGTTACGGAAGTTTTTTAATAATTAAAGGAAGTATCTAGAAGTTTCCAGAAGCATGCAGAAGCTTCCAGAAGAAGCATCTGGAAGCATCCAGTAGCATCCAGAAATATCCAGAAACATTTAGAAGCATCCAGACGCATTCAGAAGCATCAAAAAGAAGCATCTAGAATCTTCCAGAACAGGTTCACACAGGTTCATTTTACTTTATAAGAGACATGTAAATCGACATGTAATTCAGTCAGTATATGGAAGTCAATCAGTCAGTATTATCAAGGCAGTTTATCGAAGTGAGTTTTATCAAAGTGTTTTATCGAAGAACATCAATACAAGTAGTGAAATACAACAAGTGTTTCATTACATCAATACAGTCCACATCCAACCAAGACGTTGTGTTCGACTGAGCATTATTGTATCATCACATGGTAAATGTAACACGGTAAGCCTTGAAAAGCGTGATAATTTATTTTTATGACTTCAAGTGCAAAAATGGCTCCCGACAGTCTTGGATTGGAAATAAAAAAGAAAATTATTGGCGATTACGTAAGTGGAGTGTCACAAAAAGTATTTGTGATAAAAATCGCGTGAAAAAAAAGGACCGTATCAAGACTATGTTCCAAATATCGTTCTACGGGGAAGTTGGCAGCAGATAACAAAGGTGGAAGACCGCGTTCCACCACTTCTAGAGAGGATTCTATGATCGTCAGATTCGTCAAATAGGCTGTTGAAGCAGGATTGTTTTCTCGACGCCCTGCAAAGAAACCGCTGATTTCACTAAAAAACCAGAAGAAAGACTCCTGTTTGCTACATCTCATATTGATTGGAATGTGCAGAAATGGCGATCTGTCCTGTTCAGTGATGAATCGAAGTTCAACATCATTGGGAGCGATGGCATTTGCCATGCACATCGACCAGCCGGAAAACCCCTCGATTTACATTACTGCCATAAGACCGTGAAACATGGTGGAGGCAATGTAATGGTCTGGGGGTGTTTTTCTGCTAACGGTCTAGGTCCAATACATCAAAACGATGGAATAATGGACCGTTTTATGTATAAAAATATCCTGAAAGATGTGATGTTACCTCATGCTGAATGGAATATGCCAATAAAATGGTTTTTTCAGCAAGACAACGATCCGAAACACACTGCAAAAGTAGTCAAGCAGTGGTTTCAAGACAACCACCTATCAGTGATGGATTGGCCGCCTCAATCTCCGGATCTCAACCCTATTGAGAACCTGTGGGAAATCATCAACCGCAGAATTAATCGTGAAGGTAGTTCTCCACACTTGAATTTGCACTTTAAACAGTTCACCTAGAACGGTGAACTGTTTAAAGTGCAAATTCAAGTGTGGAGAACATTTTGAGGAAACCAAACGACTAGAAATAAATAAACACTACTACCAACTAGAGGGTGAAAATAGAAAAAAAGATTTCATATGCCATTTAGTGAAAAGTAGCAATGTTTCACGTCGTCGTGACAATTCAAGAATAAGACCAAAAACAATATCCTGTGCATATCATCTGCCAGTGGAAGCGAATAAAAACAATGTCATTAGAGTGTGCCAAAAATTTTTTTGCACGACTTTGGACATAAGCAAGAAAACTGTTCAGTTTGTTGTAAAAATAAAAATAAAATTGGTCTTTTCATACCACCAAATTCAAAAAAAGGAAAAACTCTAGGCAATAAGACTTCAGAAATGCAAACCAATGCAGTTCGAGAGCACATCCTAAGCTTTCCTCAGGTCGAATCTCACTACTGTCGGGCTTCATCAAAGGCAAAATACCTTAGTCCTGAACTAAGTATTGAGGAACTTTATACACTATACAAAGATGATTATTGCACAACGAAAAATATCACAGATCCAGTTTCTATGGGTATATCGAATATATTTGTTACTGATTTTAATATAAAATTTTATATTCCCAAAAAAGACCAATACTCGTTTTGCAATGCTTTTCGAAATGCCAGTGGTGATGATAAAGAAACGCTACGACCAAATTATGACATATTTAAGTCATAAATTTCTAAAAAAAGGAAGCTATGGACGAAAAAAATTCTGATAAGACTGCATCTGCTGCTGACAAGTCCATTCGTTCAATAACTTTTGACCTCGAAGCAGTGTTACCACTTCCATTTGCAGGTGATGCACAAATTTTCTATATGCGGAAACTTGCCGTTTATAATTTTACTATTTATGAAACGTTGTCCAAAAAAGGAATTTGTTACCTATGGGACGAAAGTGAAGGTAAACGAGGAGCTAATGAAATAAATACAGCTCTGTTAGATTATATGAAGTCTCTTTCAGTTTCTGTGAAGAGGGTGACTTCTTTTAGTGATGCGTGCTCTGGACAAAATAGAAACCAATTTATTGTTGCGACAATGATGTACATTAGTATAGCACAGTACTATTGAACGCAGTAAGAGCCATCAAAAAATTTACACTACACGAGAATACGAAGTTCTGATTATGCCCAATGGTATAACAACCTACCGTCTGCAGTAGCCATGAGAGACAGTTTACCAGAACCAACTGCTGATGAGTAAGAAATTGATGAATCGGACTATGAAGACAACTAGAACTAAGACTTAGTTTTCTGTCAGTCATTTTTTTCAGTATTACTATTATTATTCTGTTATATAATTTTGCTATTAAAACAATTTTTGTTCTTCACTCGGACTATTAAGATAACTAGAACTAAGACTTTGTTTTTTGTCAGTCATTTTTTTCAGTATTACTATAATAATTATTCTGTTATATAATTTTGCTATTATAACAATTTTCTGATTTTTCTGCTAATTAAGATTAAGATTTCACTTAGAATTTAATAATATTGATTACAAAAACATTGTTTACAAATTTTTAAATTCTGTTCAATTCACAGTTAATTTGAGTAAAGGTTCTATCTCCATGGTAATTGTAAAATTTGTCCCAAAATGTTACTAATTTTAAAAAGTTTGAACCATGATTGTCATTATCTGATAGTTTACACAATCATAAAAAGCATTTTGTATTAATTAAAAAAGAATTTTAATTGGATTCATTATGTTTATAAATTGCGTGCAATCGCACTCTGTAACTGACCATGCTAATAATATTTTTTTTCTTTACAACTTGACCACGGCTATTTTGATGTTTTAACATTTTTAAGCGGGTCGGGTATTAGTACCCATTACATGGACTGCTGTTTGTCAGCGGGTCAGGTATTAGTACCTGATATTATTATTTTTATTTGAAAAACCACACCCAAAAATATAATGACAGTTATAAATAATGTATTTTGTTTTAGAAAAATGCTTGGTTTTTAAACTTATTTGTATATTTTATATATTGTATTTTTACTTGTTATGCTTTATTTATTATATTTCATTTATGATGTTTGATATTTTATCTAATATAAACTATATTTTAAATATTATTTTATATTTTTTAATAAAACTGTTTAATAAACTATCTGCATATTTAGTTCAAAAAATAAAACTCTATTGATAAATTTACATTTATAATGTCTTATTGTTTATAAACTTTTGTGGAAAAATCACTCACTAATACTTTTCTAAAGTACGGTATTTAAAAAAACAGTTTCCTTTATGAAGAGGCAATTCACAAAACTGGTACACATGGCAGATTAAACTTTTTTGTACGCGCAGCACAAACACGGCACTGTCACTAGGGTTTTACTTTTATGCCACATGTAAAAATTTTTTGCATCCTTTGACAATCTTCCTTTAGGATCAATTCTTCTGGATGTAGCTGATGTACTTGGTACAGAATGATTATCATTGTCTGGAGTAAATTCACTTATCCATTTCTTTGCTATGTTATGTAAAAAAACTTTGTACTTTTTTTTGAATTTGGATTTAAATATTTTAAAAACTCTTTAAATTTTTTCTAATAAATTGTGCATTAAATAATGCACAATTTATTAGAAACATCAAAGCTTTTTTAGTCCATTTTTGGTATGACATGGAAAAGTATAATACGACAAATATTGATCTGGGTGATCAACATCTTTCATATATTTGTTATAATCAACCACGCATATTGGCTTAAAAATTCTTTCCTTTATCACCCAATCAATATTGCGCCTTTCTACAGTATCAGCAGAATGTATTGTTGAAATCATTCGGACATGTCTTTATGATTACCAACAATGTAATAAAATGTTTTGCCGACGACAAAAGATAGATTCCCCCTTTTTTAGTTTTGCATTTTTTAAACAAAGAGGAAGGTCTCTGTTTGCGCAAATAATGCCACAAGTCTGGAATCTATGTTGTAAAAGTATTATTAAGTGTCAACACTATTATAATAGTTATCCATATAAATGTGGTGCCATAAGTTCAAATACGGCTGAAGAAGATTTAAAATTGTAATTGACTTCCTTCTCCACAGTATATACAAAAGTTACAAAAAACAAACAGTTTTAGCTTCACAAACCATTCTTATGAGAATTTCGTATTTTGTCATTTTTGAAGCATTATAAACTTTGAAGAATAGGCGACCTCTCCATGAAATGAGGCTTTCATCTATAGATAATTCTCGTTGCGGTTTGTAAACTTCTTAAAATTTATGCAAAAATTAAGAAATAATAGGACAGATCTTTTTAAGGTGATCGTTATCTACTCCATCAGCATTATTAAAAAAATGCCATGAATACCCAGTCTTCTCTGTTTTAAATATACCGCCAGCGAACGAAAAAGTGCTGGCCGGACTGTAATTATTTGTCTGGCGTGCGCAATTTTAAAAAATATTTGTTTTTTGTACCTCTATTATATGAATTTGATTAAGAAAAATGATTTGTTGCAATCTAAAAACACGTTTAAAATTTTTTGGTGAGTGCTTAAAAAAGTGCCAGCCATAGTATTGGCGGGTGTGTGAGTGAGCGCAAAACAGCAAGAGCGCAAAAACACTCGTCAAACAGAGTAGACTGAATACCATACTTGTCGAAATTCATCCAGACTCAATACTTGAGCAAATATTGAACTTTTAATTGTTTTATCCGTCGACCAATATTTGTCCCTCATGTTTTTGCGGACTTTATTTATAATTAGAAGTAGCCCGAGCATTTTTTTTAGTTCCAACACGGACACATCTTTCCACTCATCAGATTTTACACTATCTCTAAATAATTGTAGATTTTGTGCATGCTAGCGATTTGTTACTGTCACCATATAATCAAAAAAATTGTCCCCAATAAATAGCCACATCAACTACACTCTCGGAATTGTTTGGCATAACAAAAACCCCACTTTTTCCAATGAATGGCTCAATTATAGGCACGTTATCATTTTTTTGACCAACCCAGTACTTCATCATCACTTTCTTCAGAGTTGCTAGATGGTTGTGACAAGACTCTGCTTCTTTTTACTAAAAACAATTCCTCATCACTTTCACTACCTAAGTCAGTAAACTCCGCATCACTTGATATTTGCGATAAATTATCGGCAAAGAAATCACTATCACTATCGGAATCCAACAAAGATTACGTTTGTTCTGATAAACTCACTGAATAATCGGCCAATGTAACAAATAAATATATTCACAAAAAATATCTGAGTATTTATACAATTAAACAAAATGACAAGAAAAATTAGCAATAAAGCAGTAATTATTATAAGAAAAATTACAAGGTGGATGTCTACGTGTCTCGTAATGTATAACATGGTGTCTGTGTAAAACAATTTTCAGAAGAATTATGTAATCTTGCATAAATCAGACAATAAATTTAACGAAAAAAAAAAAAAAAAAAAAAAGGTGTAACCTTTGTTGAATTAAAAACAAAACAAATGGTTATTGAAAGGAATAAAATGAATGGTAATATACAATTATACTTAAATGCAGAGCAAGTGTAGATGAATATACTGTATAGGCTATAAGCGCGACACCAAACAACGATCTAGAAGATTATCAATAAAAATCTGATGAGAAATATTTGATAGATGCTGAACAACATATGTGAGATTTTATTGTATAAATTAGTTTATATTATATTTTTCATAAACGCTAATACAAGCACGCAACAGGCATAAGAGCTTTATCTCTTTCTATAGTTGGTAAAAATTACCTGATAGTAGTACCTTGGTTTACAAGTTTTATACTTATGGTCTTGAATTTTTCTTTACTATATCATGAATCTAAATTACTAAAAAGGATTTTTTTACTTGTGACTTTATTTTTTAAATAAATGAGTTTTTTTTTTAAATTATACCCGCTACGCATTGAAGATGCGCTTATTTGAGTACCCGCTTAAAAAGTCTTAAAAATTTAAGTGCAATAAAAATTGTTACGTTATAAATAACTTTTAATCATTGTCTTTTCTAAAGTTTTTATTTTATGCCAAGGCTTTAGATAAAACCATAAAATTAATTATAGTGATTGTTTACATAAACCCCTGTGTAAATTAATAAAAGATGTTATATATAACTTTTTTTTATGTAAGCATGTATTTTTTATGATAAATTTAAACATTTAAAACTATTTTTCCATGTCTTCCTAAAAATCTTTTAAACCATAATTTTTAGAAAGAATTTTTTTAAAGTTACTTTAATTTATGAATAAGTTCAAAACATTTTGTGACTACTAGCTTTTACACATTTTATGTGAATTATACAAGAATATAAAGTAACTTTATTTACTTAAATAAGCATGTATTTTGTTGATTAATGAAAAAGTTTTGAAGTAAATTTCATACGATTAATTATTAAATTAAAGATTTTTTTCAAATCTTCTAAACAAGCATTTTATTTAAAACAATTTTTAATAAATTTGATAAAATTTGTTCATTTAATAAACAAAGCAATTAGTAGTATTTTGTTACTTAATTTAAATGCGTTTTGCGTAACTTTTATTAAAGTTTTATTAAACGTTTATTATTAACGTTTTATTAAATATTTTAAAAGATAAGTTATAATAAAATATATTTCAAACGCAATTAAAAATGCATCAAAAAGTTTTGCTTCAAGTTTAAGTTTCTATTTTTATTTTAGTGCTTATTTATATTTTCTTTTTTGTAAGGAATTGTTTTTCCTTTATTATTATTATTTTTTTCTTCTACTTTAAGTTGAGCTTAGCATTTACTATTTTCAGCGCATTTCTGAAATGTTTAAATCATCAAAACATATAAACAATCAGGGTCAAATTGTCAAAAAAAAAAAAAAAAAAAGATTTGCTTGGTCAGCAATAGCGCTCAATTGCATGTCATTGCTGTCCAAGCCTGCTATATGCTATATATTTTATTACAAACTCAGTTTATGAAAATTATCTGCTATTGTCTGAAAATTTTGTTAAAAATCTGTACTTTGCCTTCTACAACAAACTCAAAATCATAAAGGACAACAACCTCAGTACTACTTAACTCATTTTTTAATTTCTATAAAAAATCAGCAATGTATAAATGTTTTGCAATGTAAGAATGAACAGTAAGTTTTTGTAACTTATTTATTAAAGTATTAATTAAGCTACTTGATTTCTGTTAGACTTACTAGCTCAGATCGGTCTATTATCTTCCATTGTTTGTAATCCATACAATAACCATGATCTTCATCAATATCTTCTTGAGTGTAGAATTCATTTTCAAGATAATGTGTTAACATAGAATCTTCTGGACACAAAGGGTAACAATGTAATAGACAATTCTTGATAGCCTAACTACAAATAAATCAATAATTTCATGATAAACCTTTGATAATTCAACTGCACTAATCATTAACCAGATGCTCACACTGCAATGCACCATTTTGGACGATTTGAGCAAAAGTGAGAAAAACAAGTCTTTATATCAGGATAACTGGTTTTAAACTTACCTTACAGTAAATGCACATAAGTTCAAATGAGATATTTCCTTTCCTTTTTTTTATCAGGGAAAGATAAAATATCATTTTTCAGCAGCAGTTTGCGTGATATCTGCACCATATAATTACTAAAACTAAATTCTTTTTCTATGCATTTGTTAGACAAAGGTATTGCAACCAGTAGTAATTAAATTTTCTGATTCCATTTGAAAGTTAACATTTTTTCTTTAATTTTTGCTATAAGTATATCCATACATTTGCTTTACATCTAACTTCCTTAGATAAGTTATTAAAGAAATCTTGAAGTCTGAAATCTGAAGAATCTTCTTGGCTTAACTGATCAGGATCTTTATTTGAAGTCCATGCAATATCTAACTTTACTGTTTTTGAACATGTAATGGTTTCTTTTTACCAAGAGCAACTCTTGAGTGACTATATGCATTTTGAGAGAAACCTTCGTCTTCATAAATCTGGCTGCAAGTCGGTTCTCCTGGTCTATCATCCTTAAATAACATCGATTTAATTATACATTATGGGCATATCTTTTCTTTATTATACTTTATTTTACAACATCTTTCTTTATTATTAATATTTTTATACTATTTTTTAGTTTTGTAAGAGATATTTTTTTAAATAAATATTTGAAGATTTCTAAATAGAAAATCAATTATTAAACATGAAGGCTGTATAAAGTGAAGATCTTTAATGTGAAATGCAAACAAGTTTATATATTAGAACTGTACTTGAGATTCTAAAATCTTTTTAAAACAATGCAAAAAATAAATGTATATAAGTTTTTTTTCATTATTAAATAACAATTTTTTTTAGTTTTTTTTATAAAACTTTTAATGCAAATAAATCAGATTAAAAAAAAAAAACTCCTGCAGTTTTTTGTAATAAGGAGTTTATTATATATGGAACCATAGGAAAATATTTCAGAATCATATCTTTTAGGCATCTCAAGATATTCTTTTTTTATGAGGCATCAAAAAACTTATAAGTGTTACACCATTTTGAAATTGAATTTTCATTAAGAAATTTTAAGTTTTTAGTGTTTTAGGTATCATTTTTGAGTTCCTCTCCCTAAAAAATAGTACGATAAAAATTTTCAACACTATTGAGCAAGTATTTCATAAGTTAAAGCTAATTGTGTTATGTAATTAGCTTAAAAAGTAAATGGCGCTGAAAAAAATAATAAAAAAAAGACTGGGACTGAGTATCGATATCTCTGAAACCGTAAGGAGTCAGACACTAAAATTTCGAGTAAAGTTTTCGTTCAATAATATGAGCTTGTATTCTGAAAAATCATCAAAATCTGAGATGGCATGGTGCCGAGCCTAAATTGAATTGAGCTGGATTGACCCATATATCTATCTTTATATAAATCTCTCTCTCTCTCTATATTTATCTCTCTCTCTCTCTCACTCTCTCTCTCTCTCTCTCTCTATATATATATATATCTATATATCTATATATATATCTATATATACATCTATATCTCTACATCTTTCTCTCTCTACATCTTTTCTCGAGCCTAAATTGAATTGAGCTGGATTGACCCATATATCTATCTATATATAAATCTCTCTCTCTCTCTCTCTCTCTCTCTCTCTCTCTCTCTTTCTCTCTCTCTCTCTATCTATATATAATATATATATCTGGGCTTGTGATGAAGAAAATCGCCAAGTGTGTTATATCATGCTCGTAAAATTATAATATGTTGTCATCGAGCGCAATTATGCGCGCTCGGGGTCAGGGCCGCGAGAGCGATCTTGAAGTTTGAAAACTGCAAGACTGTTTATAAAAAGCTTTCTATTTTTTATACGACTTTTATTCATCAATGTTTGAAGTAGTATCTACAACAGCACATTTATACTACTTCAACAATGCAGTATTTTATACTTCCAAACTTCTTGTTTTTTATTTGCGCCAGATTGCTATTTTTTAAACTATTAATGGTAAAAAAAACTGCAACCAAACAAAAACGCTAGTGCCTAATAAGTTCTTATAATAGTATTGAAGAATAAATTCATGGCTTAAATTTTTTGCTTTCGTTGTTTTAATACGTATTTAAAATGCTGTTAATTTAATATTTACGATTAACGGTTTTTATATTTCTTGATACTTTTTTAATAATTAATTTTTTTGTAAATTAATTGATAATTATTAAATACATTTTTTTATAATTTCTTATTTAAACTATACAAAAATGAATTTAAAAAAATCTCCATTATGGAAATTTAATTTTATTATAAACGATGTGTGGAATATTATTAACAATAAATCAAATAAATCTTACTTGACATTTTTATAAAATTAAAAGTATTCGGAAGCTTTAACTTTCACATAGTTATTTCCTAATTTTCTATTCCCATTTCATTTGCACATTTTTATATTCACATTGTGTTTCCACACGCAGTTGATTAAAATAGTTAACATTACATTATTGAAATTAGCTGTAACGACTTCAAGCTGTTCATTCATTATGTTAGTGCAAAACGAAAAAATGCTGACAAAACAGCAAATCAGAAACGTGCAGAAAGCGAGTAACGTAAAGCTTATACTTTATGGGTCATTCCATGCCAAATGGACCAAAACTTTAGGATTTCAACATGGACCCCCTCAGATTTTGACGAAACTTAGTGGGTTTCTTATTATTAATGAGAAAAGCAATTCCTGAAAATTTCAGTATAAAATCTTTTGTGGTTCATGAAATATGGTCATTTGAAATTTCTGATTTTTTCAAAAATAAAAACTTCAGTAGCAAAAACATGTTTTGTCCATACTTTAAAGCTTTATATTTTAAAAACAAAATTTCAGAAAACCTTCTAATTTTTTTTATTGTGTACAACTCTACACTTTAAAAAAACTTTGACATTGATTTCTCCAATGTCACATTTTTTCCATAATGGCTACCTAAAAAACCTAAAAATATGTTTGCAAATATAAAAAGTTGATTTTTGATGAGTCAATAGACAAAGCCTGCAATTTAAGAAGTGAAAAGACATATTTTTTTAGTTTCTATATAGGTAGGCTTCCAAATTTTCAGAAATTTACTGATAAAATACAATTCAGTAAAAAATTATAGACTTTTAAAAATGGCTGCGGCTAAAACTTAGGAAAATGTGCCTCCACTTCAAACCACCAGTAACCTAAGATCAACACTGGTTTTAATAAGATTTTTTTTTCTTCTTCTAATTTATTAGACTTTATTACAGTGATTTCAGAAAAAAAAAGTGGGTACTTATGGGGAAGTTACAAAATCAGAACAATGAAAATTGCCCAAAATGCATTAAAAACATTAAAAATAAATTTATTGTTGTAATTTAGTTTGTTTTATAATTGTAATACAAAGTATGTATGAATTTAAAAGTATGAATTTAAAAGTAATTAGTACTAGAAATAAGTCTTTAATTAAGCCTGAATTAAACCCAGTTTTTAAATACCCTAGCTCTTTCCTGCCTCCTCCTCCTCCCCGTCCATTTACTTTTTAACACTCACATTTTCCCCCAGAACTTAGAAAAAAATTGTAATTGAACACTTCTCCTTTCATGATGTGTCTGGTTTTATGTCTGATGTATGAAATGCCTTTATGCCCAAACATACCACTAAACATAAACATATAAAAACTGAAATTTAGTTTTTAATATTTTCATATAAAACTTATTAGTAACCTATTAAGTAAAATTGAAAAGAAAGACTTTTAGTCTAATTTACCTAATAGTTAATATCATGACCATAAATTTTGTAATATTTTTCCAACACATTTACTATTCCACCCCTCCCCATGAATTTGACTTCTCTGATTACCATTTTCAAATTGAGATTACAGCTTATTTTTTTTATCGAGGAAAAAAACTAGACGAATAAGCGTTTTTGGAGCACTTAGGAAGTCACAGAAAAAGGATGGCACTTAATTGAATGACGAGTAACACAAGAATGAATTTTAGTAGATGGCACAAGAGACGCTAGCTCTTTAGAGCACTGTACATTATAGTATTTGTAGAAAAGAGAAAGAGAAGCAACATTATGACGATGTGATAATGGTTGGAGATTGGCTGCAAGAGCAGATCCAACTATGTTTACAATGCGTTTTTGCACCTTGTCTAAAAGAGAAAGGGCATCATCAGAAGAACCGCCCCAGATATGGCAACAGTATTCCATACAAGGCCGGATTTGAGATTTATAGAGATAGAGAATAGAATCCGAAGTAAGAAAGTGACGAGCTCGATAAAGAGATGCAACCTTAGCAGATGCTAATTTTGCAACTGATTTGATATATGGTTTCCAAGAAAGATTGGAAGTAAGAGTTAATCCTAGAAGATGAAGAGTAGATGACTCATCGAGTACATCACCGTTCATAAATATAGGAAGATCTAAATTATTGCGATAACGATTGGCTGAAAAAAATTGAGTTTTATCTGAATTAAAGTTCACCAGCCACTGTGAGCCCCATGCTGTAGCAGAAGTGAGATCCTTTTCAAGCTCAAATACCCCCTCCAAGCAATCAGAGGGTGTTGTTTCTTATCACGATAAGAATAAATGGTAGTATCATCAGCAAACAATGCCACCTTAGATGTGAGAATATCTGGAAGATCGTTAATGTAATTTATAAAGAGTATAGAGCCAAGGATAGAACCTTGAGGAACCCCTGAAGTTACAGAATAAGAAGAAGAGTGCTGCCCATTGAGGACAACGTTTATACTGCCAGATACACCATAAGAAGAAAGCTTATGGAGAAGACCAGCATGCCAAACTTTATCAAAAGCTTTAGAAATGTCAAGAGCAATGGCCTTAACCTCTCCACCTTTATCTAATGCACGATAAAACTTATCAGTTATTACTGTTACCAAATCAGCTGTAGAACGAGAAGATCGAAATCCATATTGATGGTCAGAAAGCAAGTTATTAGATTCAAGATGAGAAATTAAGTGTTCGTTAATTAAAGATTCAAAAACCTTGCTTATTATAGGAGGAAGACTTATGGGACAGTAGTTAGATGAATCAGATCGTTCTCCAGAATTTTTGAAGATAGAGATAACAGATGCCGCTTTCCAGCAGGATGGAAAACAAGACTCTGATAAGCACTTGTTGAATAGTTTTGAGAGTATAGACGAGAGCTCCAGAGAACACTTCTGCAAGACAATTACAGGTATGTTGTCTGGGCCACAAGCTGTAGAAGAGTCTAGGCAGGAAATCAATTTAGATACAGAAGCTGGAGTGATATGAATGTCAAGCAATGGATCAACCTGTTTGTTGGCAATATCAGGTAGAACCCAACAAGTGGAATCAAGAGATGATAATGATAAAAAGTTTTTAGCAAACAATTTAGCTTTGTCTTTAGGTGAGATGACAAAGTCTAAACCAGACAAGAGAAATGGAATTAAAGATTTGCCCTTATTATTGATACTATTAAAGATTCTCCAGAAGTCACAAGAGCCTAATTTTTGAGATGAGATACGAGATTTCATGACCTGAGAATAGCAGGCTTTGGCGTTAGACAAAACCTTTTTACAATTGTTTCTAGCAGTAATAAACAGACGTCTGTTTTCTGGAGAATTGTTTTGCTAATAAATATGGAAGTGACGGTTTCGATTGGCAATCGCAGCAGCACAGTGTGAGGAAAACCATGGAGGAGAGTGAGGCTTGACCTGGAATCATCGAGAGGGAACAAAGGATACCATGCCAGCCTGAATCCACGAATTTATGAAAGAACCACATTTGTCGACAGGAAGACAAAAGATTTCTACCCAAGGGCTATCACGAAGAAAATCACGGAAAGAATCCCAGTCAGCTTTACTGTAGTTGTAAAAGGTTCGATAATAGGGGGATTCAGGTGATGAAGAAGAATGAGATATTAGTTTTAGAGAGATCAAACTGTGATCGAAAGCACCTAAGGATGAATGTGGAGAAACTGAGCACTGACTAGGATCAGAAACAAGACATAAGTCGAGTAGAGAAGGTAAATGAATCGGGTTGTCAGAAAAGCGAGTTGGAAAGTTGACTATTTGAGTTAGGGATTGAGAAAGGCAAAAGTTGTGGGCTTTAATGCCTGCAGAATCACTGACACTAGAGCCAAGCCATTCAGAGTGGTGAGCATTAAAGTCACAGACAACAACTATACTAGCTAATGGATAAAGAGAGAGGGCTTGGTCAATATGATCTGAAATAACATCAAAATGAGTGCAGTCTTGAGATGAAGGAGAGCGATATAGAACAATAAGAAAGGCAATACAGTGAAGTGGTGCTAAACGAAAGCACATGAAAGAATAGTCTGTGGATTCAAACCTAGTTTCATGACAAATGGGTGAATTCTTACGAATGTAAATGCCTAGTCCAAGCATGTGACTATTGGAGTCTTTACGAATTAAAGGAAGGTAACCATCAACACTAAGATCACAAGATGAGACAGCTGAACTCAAATTAGTCTCACAAAGAGCAAGTAGGTCTGCTGAACTTTGCAAGAGATAAGACTCAACAGAACAAAAGTTACTTCGAAGACCACGAATATTAGTGAATGATAGGTTTAGTGAACTTGGTGATGATGATGGTTTTTTGTGTTTTATAGTACTTTTTTTTGTTTTTGGTACTTATTCATTTTTAAATTAGATTGAAGAACTTGACTCAAAGCATAGATAGTACACAGAACACTGTTTAATAGCCCAAGCAATTGCCTCATTACTACTAATAAACCCTAAGCCGTAACAAAGGGCTCCAAATGTGGCCTCCGCAATGCACACCAAAAGTACAAACAGGGACACCATCCATGCGCAATATGGCACTGTAAATACTTTGATATTTTTCAGCTGTTGATGGAATCAGCCTCTCTGAGAGCTATCACAGAGTTCGGGAAACCTGACTACCAGCCGGCCCCAGAACCATAAAACTGAGTTTTAGAGCTGTACGCTCATTAGGAGATAATAGTATATTATCTCCTAATGAGAATAATAAATAGATAATGTATTAAAAACACATCTGCACCAGCCTAATAGATGAAGAAGGGGTGCAAGGCTGGTCAACAGATAGAATCTGTTTACCTCTTAAGTCTTTGTCTAGGAGGCCTTCTACAAGACAGTAGCCGGGTGCATTTAACATCTGCCCAAGATGAGTATTTTTATCAAGACACCATCTCTAGCCTTTACTCAACCAAGAGCCCCAAGGCAGGGGGTGTTTTAAATCGGAGTTGGCATCTCCTAGTCTTTGCCTAAAAAGGCGTATCCTATAAGGCAGCAGGACATGAAGCAGATTGTACTGGGTTACATGTTACCAGTAGCAGGATAACCAGATCTGACAGTAACTTATAACAAGTTATAAGAGTTGACTTGTCAACGCAATGCACAAGTTGATTATGTAATAATGAATATTTATATGTAATAAACAATAAATATAAACATTGAATCTTTTAAATAAATTTTTGCTAAAAAGCTTAGATATTTCCATATCACCACATATTTACCAGATATTTCAGACTATACCTCTTGACATTAGTTGTTTGTGACTTAACAACATAAGACCTCTTGACATTAGTTGTATGCGACTTTACAAATCTAGACTGCATGCAACCCAGTTGTAATAACTGCCCAGATACCAACACACTTAAAGAGTATCTTACTGCTTTGTTTGATAAACATAGCATGGAAGATATCACCTTTAACCAGTGGCAAAAAGCCAACAAAAAACATGATATAACTCAATGTCAAAGTTTTTTTAAAGTAAGTGTTGAGTTGTACACAATAAAAAAATTAGAAGGTTTTCTGAAATTTTGTTTTTAGAATATAAAGCTTCAAAGTAACGACAAAACATGTTTTTGCTACTGAAGTTTTTATTTTTGAAAAAATCAGAAATTTCAAATGACCATATCTCATGAACCACAAAAGATTTTATACTGAAATTTTCAGGAATTGCTTTTCTCATTAATAATAAGAAACCCACTAAGTTTCGTCAAAATCTGAGGGGGTCCATGTTGAAATCCTAAAGTTTTGGTCCATTCGGCATGGAATGACCCATAAAATATAAGCTTTACGTTACTCGCTTTCTGCACGTTTCTGATTTGCTGTTTTGTCAGCATTTTTTCCACAAAAGATTTTATACTGAAATTTTCAGGAACTGCTTTTCTCATTAATAATAAGAAACCCACTAAGTTTCATCAAAATCTGAGGGGGTCCATGTTCGACCCTGGTCCAGTTGGTGTGGAATGACTCTTATATAAGTACTTCGTATAGCGATATAAGTATAAGGAAGTCTGAGTTTTACTGTCAAAATCAACAAGTTTTATCATTACCTAAAAAATTTAATTACAAATATTTTATAAAAAAACCATATAAAAGCTTATTATTTTTTTCAGTCCCAAACTTTTAAACGAGCATGATTTTATACTCTTGTTATAAGCTGAGCAAGCGTTATAAGCGTGCCCGCTTCATCACAAACCCTGATATATATATATATATATATATATTTTTTTTTTATGTTTTAAATGGGCTTATTTTAAGTGTACATACTAGTGATAACAGTTGCTTTTGTCAAAAGATAAAATAAATTATATTAAACAATTAAATAATAAAGTGTCACTTTTTTTAAAAAATGTAAATTTACCTTCCCAAGGTCATGAAGGCTACTACAGTTGAGGAGGCTACTTTAGCTGTGGTTACAACCAGGACTGTGGAGTCGGAGTCGTGGAGTTGGAGTCAGAAAAATTATACCAACTCCGACTCCAGCTTAAAAAAAATCTTTCAAAGTTTCATAACTTTCATATGAATTTTATATATGTTAGTCATTAAAATATTTTATGTTCAGTCAGTCTAAAGCTTAAGTATCAAACTCTAGCCCTTAAATTGTTACAAAAATTTAAGTCCCAGCTTGCTCTGATAGCTATAGGATATCCAGACATAATGAAAATAGTAGTAATAGTTTGCAACAACTGTAGGGCTAGGAGTCTGATATGTTAATTTAAGGCCTGTGATAAGCAACAGGGTGTTTTGCTGCTTATTACTGAGAATCATAAATCACCTCCCCTGTGCTCTCCTTTACCATTTCTTATACTAGATAACTTCATGACTTACACTGTCTGACACTGTGCTTCATATTCTTTGTAGAAAGTTAGACGTGCTAACACCTAGCAGAAAAGTATTCCATTAACTTTGCATTATTCTTTTGTAAAGTGATAGTACATGAGAAATGACCACTATAGTACTTGTGTTTGGTTTTGTTATCACTTTTACTTTGTTTATTACTGCACACACAGAAAGAGGATAAGTTCCTATATATGCGGTAGTGGTGTAGTGGTAAGAGCGCTCGCTTCATAAGCGAGAGGTTCGGAGTTCGACTCCCACCACGTCCCTGGAAGTACCGCGCTCAACTTAGTTTCTCCGCGCAGCGGCCTTGCTCGGAAAGGTTCGTGTTTCGGAGTTAAAGAGTTGAGAGAGGGTTGTACCACGAATAACAACTAAAAAAAAAAAAAAATAAAAATAAAAACACACACAAAAAAAAAAAAATGAGTAGCCTCCTCGACTGTAGTGGCCCCCCTCGGGCCTTGGGGAGGTGAATAATCTAAAAAAAAAAAAAAAAAAAAAAAAAAAAAATATATTTTCCTTATTCATTATAATGTAGCCTCCGAATCATGTAGGATATTATAAAGAAGTGCTGCTTTTTATGGTTGTGAATTTAGCACTTGTGCTCAGATGTAAACCTCATATGTAAATGTGCAAAAAGTGCAGCTATTACGTTTAGACACCAAAGGAGTTATTTATCAAACTTGTGTAAAGTAGAAGTGGCCCAGTTACCCCAGGCAACTAGATTCCAGCTTTCATTTCACTTCACAGCTTATTTGGAAAACGAAATGTGTAATCTGATTGGTTGCTTGGAGTAACTAGGCCAATTGAGTATGGCGTGGCTAGTTAAGCATAGGGGCAAGTTGGGCAACTAAAATATCTCACAAACTACACACGGACGAAAGATAGGTATATATAATGGTAATATAATGCGCATCAAATGGATATATAAAGAAAGAGCTAGAAAATTTGCCACAACATCCATTTGCAGTGACTAAAAAATCGCAAGAAGAGGACTTAATTTTAGGTATTTTTCTTAAGGAGTGGAAAAACTTGATGTTTTGCCTGTCCCAAAAAGGAGCGTTATTTGCAAGCGCATTACCGCTTCAATGAAACAGAGAGAAAAAGTACTATTAGAAAATACTACTTGATGATCAACAACTGACTAAAGGAAAAAAATCTCTGAAATAGCTATAAGATTGAACAAGTTGCAGAATTGTCAGGAACAAGAGGCATTGGGTCATACTGCCACATCTTCAACATCATATACTTATAAAGAACTTGATTTTGAGAAATATTTGGACCATAAAGACCATACAAAGCGTTCTCGCATGGAAAAAGAGTCATCCCTATCAGAGAACACTGCCAGTAAATATCAGCACAGTCTTTCATGTGCATTAAAAGTAGTGGAACAATTTAACCGTTCATCAAAAGTATCCTGAAATGGTCAGAGAAGTTGCCCGAGTGGTTACTGCTTTGCCACCAACTCAAGTTAGTGTGGAGAGGTTTGAGAACATCCATGAAGGAGGATCTGACGGAGGCAATACTTTTTCTGAGGACTAATTCATAATTTTATTAGTGACAGCATAAGAGTTTATTGTATATCTATTTACAAAAGTTCAGAAAAGTTATTTGTTCAGAAATTATTTTCTAATAAATATTGCTTAAAGCACTAAGTGGTCGGATTATTTATATCATGGTGATTAAATAGGCAATCTTGACATTTTCACGCAATAAATTTGTTGTTACAAATTGGCGACATATGAAGGAGTCGGAGTCGGGAGTCGGTTCATCATAAAGTTAAGGAGTCCGAACTGCGGTTTACTGACTCCGCAGCCCTGGTTACAACCCTCTCTCATCTCTATAACTCAGAAACATGAACCTTGACGAACAAGGCTGCTGCATGGAGAAACAAGTTGAGTGTGGGATGTGGTGGGGATCAAACTACCAAAGATGTGGCGGGGATCGAACTTAGAACTTTTTGTTTATGAGGTGAGCGCTGTACCGCTACACCTCATTAACAAGAAGCAAAGTCTACATATCCTATTATTTAACTAAATAATAATTTTTTATATGTTTTGAATAATAGCTTTTTATTTTAATTTTTTAAATTATAAATTCAAATTTCTTGTTCTACTTTTTTTATGCAGCAATAATTTAGAACAATTGAGAACTTATAACTATATAGAATAATCGGTTGTTTTTGTAGTCTTATTACCTAAACAAAACAGCAAAAAAAACTGATTTTTTTTACATTTCATTAACTTTGAAAACAATCAAAAATCTTTTTTCTGCTGCTGATTATTTTAATTAAAAAGTTCAACTTGAAAAAATTTGGCATATTTTTAAATTGAATTTTATCTGAATTTATTCTTTTTGTAGTAACAACTTGGCACTAACAAGTATACTTTACATAATTGTAATTCAAACTTTTTAAATAAAATTATGTGTTTTTTAAAATGTTAATTACTTTAATTTATCAAATTGATTAAACCATATTTTTAGAATACAAAGTAAATTATTTTAAGTGTAAAAAAACACCTGTAAGCTAAAAATATAAATTTTGGCCAAGATAGCTGACATTGTTGCATAATGGTGCTTTTTATTTTTCAAGTTAATGGTTATGGTAGGCTAATTTTTCAAGTTTAGGGTTATGATGCACTATTTCTTGCACTTTCGCAAGAATGTTTCAGGTATAACTTTTTCAGGTATAACTTGTTTGGATTTTCTCAAATATTTTTTAGGAGTTCCACAAAATGCAAATAATTGATAATTCATCTTATGCACTAGTTCATCAAAAAATTTACCAAATATCTAAAAATGACTATAAATTGAACTTTTTAAGCAAATGGACAACATATTTTTAGATATATTTGAGTTTTACAATGTAACAAGTTGCTTATATTGTAGACAATAGTAGCATAAAATATACCAATTGATGAATAAAAATTTTTTTATTTGTTGACTTCATTTTGCCATTTTTTAACATTTAAAATGTTTTTTCTAAACTTGGGGTTATATCTAATTATCTAGCTAGAAAATAGTTTTAGAACAAATGAGATAATTGTTGAAAGTTACAAATGAGTTATGAGCTTTAAAGTTATTTAGTTTTACCGTTTGAGAAACCAAACGGTAAAACTAGACAACTTTGGAGTGCCACCCAATGGTGGATATGATGCTGCAACTTCTAAGCTGAACTTGAACTTCTAAGCAAAGCTTGAACTTAATAATTAAGCCGATAATAATAAAGCCTGAAATTGCAAATACAACATTAAACATAATGCAGATAATATTAAAAAATCAAAAAAATCAGAGTTGATGTCCAAAAGGTTTACTTTAAGTTGTTAAAAGCATAATGAACTTGTATTTTTGAATTAAAATTTGCTGCTTAAACATGTATAATATCTTATTGAACTCTTTTTTTTTACATTTTTATTTCAAAAGAACAATTTTTAAGTTGTATTAATTTATGTTGTTTGCATTGTTTATATTGTCATGTATTTTTATGTATTGTTTATAATGACGTGTATTTTTGTGTACTTTTTGTGAATTTATTGTCATGTTTTTCTATGTTTTGTTTATACTATCATGTAATTTTGTGCATCGTATAAATGTCAATATACATGTCAGTGTACATTTGTTTATTGTTTATACTTTCATGTTTTTTCTTTTGTGTGGCGTTGTTGCTTTTTATATTTGTTGCAGTCATTCAAGTGATTTCATACTTTTTGCCTCATCGTAATATTTAAACATCTTTTTGTTTTCTTTTTTATTATATCATACTTCTGATTGCTAAACGTTTTGTTATTCATTATTTATCTCTTATATCAGCTCATTCACTTTTTTTCTTTTATGTGTTATGTGTTAGTCTTATTTTTTAAAATATTATTTTTCTTGTTTTTATTGATTTTTTTGTGTGTGTGTGTGGTCGCTACTTATATTAACTTTTGTTGTTTGTTTTTCGCTTTATGACTCCAATGACTAGTTTTTAACTACACGAATGACACCTAACCTAATTTTGTAAAATTATAAATAAATTAGTAATTTTTTTAATTTTATGGTTAAATAAATGGATAAAAAAAATCAAAGTTTTATAGTCAACCTCCATGGTATCCACATCAGTTTGTTTAAATCTTTAATCCATTTAGCATATCCATAAAGCATTTGTATAAAAAGCTTTTTTTTTTAACATCACTGCTTTTAGAAACTCTTGAGTCATCCAGAGAGAATTGTTTTTTACTTCAATCATAGTTTATTTGTAGAATAAATTTTCCACAAGCAGCCATTTTTCCTCTCAAACAGATTTTAGTCACCTAATAGAAACTCATTTTATACCAGTACACCAGGTTTCACAAAACCTAATAACTTGCATCTGATTATAAGAATTAAACCAGAATTATTGCAATTGGATTTTGGACAACTTTTTGAAGTATTCTTATTATTTATGTTTATTTTTGTGTGACTAATTTGCTCTAACATCATTGGGTTGTTGTTTATATGTTTTATTTATTTAACAGAATCATTAGAGAGTTGTGTTGTATATTAACAACTTATTGTACAAAAACATTCATAAAAACTAATTATAATAACAATAATATTAATAACAACAAATGTGTAACACCAAGATTTTGAAAATAACATTTGGTATCAGACATGCATAATACGTAAAACATACTTTATCATATAATACTTTTGCTGATAGTTTATTTGAAAAAAAGTTTGATTTTTGTTCATTTAGAGATGTTACTCAATAAAATAAAGTATTTAGCAAAATGAAAATTAAAAAACTTTTAAAAAATATATACTTTTTCTTGGAGAAAGTTTCTATAAAACCAGACTTCACTCCAGCACCATGCCATATACCTTCATTATTTTTGGGTGATATATAAGATTTTCTTGTTTCTAATCCAACAAGTTTTTTTCGTTTTGCAAGATTCAAAAAAAACACTCCAAGCTTAACCATTTCTTTAAAATAAAACACATTATTAAAACACGTTATTGAAATTTAAAATAAAATACATTATTATAGATTATATTATTTTTATGCCTTTTTTTTGTTGTTGCCAAAATTATGTTTCGATTCACAAATAAGGAAAAGAATCATTATTTTAACTTGTGGGGGTAATAAGCATGCCTAATAGGGTGGTCCAAAATTATAAATTATTGAAATTCATTTCTCCACAAGGCTGCCTTTGTTCCTATTAATATTTGCAATAATGTAACCAAATTTAAAGCAAATCTGATAATATTTAGGGGTTGGTATAAATTTTGACTTTTTGAACACTATGATAAAAAATCAAAAAATTTAAGTTTTCACTATTATTTAATATCGAATTTAAAAATTAAAGAAACTAAAAATTTAAATCAGGTAAATATGAATGCTTGCAAAGTATCAAATGAATATAGATCATCTGATCAATTTTCGATAAAGTATTTTAATGTTTCGTAATTTTCAAACAAAATGTAATATCAAGCAAAAATATTGTGAATATGTTGAAAAATGTATGTTTATTAATCAACAATTTTGTCATCTTTCGACAACATGGCTTGGATGAAGTAGGCTATAGATGGCGGTGACGTTGAACGAAACGAAGTAGGAACTGATTTTGTTCTTCATCCTTTGTAATCGATTCGTTGTACTGTCGAATTAATGCAATTTCACGTTCCGCGCTGTCATTAACAACTTTCATTCTTTGGACTCTCTCTCTGCCAACTTCTGATATGATTCATTGTCTTCCCAATATTTAGGATCTTTAGAAGTTTTTGGCCTCTTCTCTACCTGTACTTAGGATCTTAAGAAGTTTTTGGCCTCTTCTCTACCTGTACTGTTCAACAACTCGAATAAACTATAGGTTCTCATAGTCACAAATGTCTCTAGTCTGTTGAAGCCGGTATTTTCGGAATCTACTCTCTTCAGTGCCAGAGTTATTTTGGGCAGTTGGAGGTTAACTACAATGGCCCTCTTCACATCCAGATCAACCCGACTATCAAAAAATGCCAGACCTATAAGATGTTCTGAGAAGAACCAAAGGTGTCGAGAAAATGCAGTAAAAGCTGCAACGGCGATTGTGCGGTTTGGATACATTTGGAACTGTTTCAGCATTTGAGCATCATTAAACGGAGCATTTGCAGCCAGAGGAGCTTCGTGCCAAAATCGTCCATAAATTAATGCCACAAACAATGCAAGCTCTACTAGATCTTTTTTCTCTTGAACAGTCAGAGTAAGCTGATCTTGAAATAGTACCATTTTCAGAGCATAGATGGGCGTTGACATCCATCAAGCATGATGCATTGCTCCTGGAGTGCGAAATGTTATCTCAGCACCAACAGAGCCTCCCCCAGGGAAGACCAGACCTTACCAAAGTATTTCAAGATAATCCTCCCTAGGTTGCTTTTCGTCGATGGCTTTGGTGTAGAATGCTACCAGTTCCTTTCGAAGGACTTCCGTATCTCCAATAAAGAGCTCATCTTTAGCTGGAGAGAATCTTGCTTGCTGAATATATGACCACTTCTTTTGAAACTGTTTGAACAAGCCAACCTCAGGTTCCCCTGCTCCACCAATGAGAGCTGTAAAGATTTTGCTCAGAACAACCTCCAGAACATAGTAGCGGCAACCAATACTTACAAGCTCACGACCAACTGCTTCCTCGATTAGAACACATGCTCCTTTGTAAATACCTGTGTTGGATGATGTTGTGTCAAAGACTAAACCCTGAAGTTTGTCTCGAATTTTCCAATCATCCAAGATCTTTAAGCAAGCTGCTGCTTGTTCCACTCCTGTTCCTCTTCCAATTTTCGGAACAGCTAGCAATTTCTTCAAACCATTTCCAGTTACAATCACTGCAACGCGGTCCACAGTTTCTTTTGAACCAGTAATATCTGGAAGCAGTTTTCCATCCCAGTGTAGAAGCAACGGAAATTCAATGGAAAAGTTGTCTTTTTTATTCTGAGTAATGTGTTTACGAGTAGACATTCGAGATCTTCTGATTGTACTTCAAGACAGACTTAAGTCTGTAAGAAGATGTCCTAGTGTTTTAACCACTGAAGCAATGTATAACTTCCGAAGTTTTCTTTCACCAGAATCAATTCTTTGTGTTGGGATTCTTGCCTTATTCCACATAACAATCAGCTCTTGAATTGTATGATGAATGCTCTCCTTTATTGTGAGATGCTCTTCCAGATGATGAAAGAGGAGGCAACGGAGAACATCTCTATTTGTTGCCAGTCTTGATGATGAGAGCTGCTTAGATACCTTCCTAATGAGCCATACCTTTGCAGAGCTTCTTGTAGTAACTGCCATAAGTGGTAATGAATCTGTTGATATAGGAATATTAAGTATAAGAAAATAAAAATATTTGTTACCGGAAATAAAAAAAATAATCAATATAAATTGTTTATTGAAATACTGCAGACATGTGCCTATTACAAATTGGGCACCAAATTATAGACAACTAAAAAATATTAGATATATAAGTGAATTCTTATAGCATCTGCTTTTCAGCAAGCAAAAATTTATTTACCAGTGTTGAGATAGATGTTCAATTATGCAAAAAAACACACAAGTTGTAAATATTCTTAAAAATTGAGTATTGTCAAAAAAATGATGAATTCATAGCGACGAATTGGACCAATCTGTTCAGATTGGTCCAATTTTTTGAATGGTTATTCTCTAAGCATAGTCGAACAAAATTAGGCTTGTGGAGAGAATGTTGACATATTTTGAATTTTTACCACACAAATCTGGACCACCCTTATGCCTAACCTATGGGGGCAAATAAAAAAACAAACCTAACCTGTGGGGGTAATTACCATGCACTCCCCCCCCCCCTCCTAGAATCTGAAAATTCTAAAAATATCTAAGAAATGGAGGATCATTTTTTATTAGGAGACACAAGTATGCTACCAAATGCAAAAATACTTCAAAGTCCCCCCCTCCCCCCTCCCTAGCGAAATTCCTTGATCCGTCACTGTTTGGATTTTAAAAAGATTAGGAAAACATCTTAATTATTAAAAAAAGTTAAAACACACGATCATATGGGTACTCCAACGGCAAATCGTTCGTTCCCACGGGGATTCTTTTTGAAACAATTTGTTCCACGGGAAAATTTCCTTTTTTTTTTTTTTTTGTTGGTGCATATGTTTAGTTAATTTATTTTAGTGGTCAATAATTTAAAATATTTACAACAATCCGTAAGAAATTTATAGACTTTTGAAAAACTATAAATGTTCGCTATCTTTAAATTATCAACGAGGATGTGCTGCATCAGGCACCTCTATCCTAACAATCTTAAGATACTCATGCGCATTTGAGACAGAAGTACCATACTTTAAGTACATAATAGAATACTAGAAACATATGTGAAGAGAGTTTATGATGACTGGAATGATGAAATGATGACTGGAAATTTCCAGTCATCATTTCCAAATTCTCCTTTAACTGATTTAAATGCTCATAAAGTCGAGTTTTGAGCATGTTGACCAAAGTCGCATCAATTACTATTTGCGGTAGGGTATTCCACTGCAACACAACACAGTTCGTGAAGAATTTCTCTCTTGGCACGAATTGAGTACTCTTTCCTGTGCAAGTCGTTGATTATGACCACGCATAATATACTTTGACGACGAAGGATGCTCGAATGATACGTGAAAGTTTACTTCATCGATTCCAAACATGAACTTAAACATCAGAATTAAATCACCTCTTTTTCTTCTTTCTTCAAGTGTCGCAAGACCTAACATGATTCTTAGCATCTTGGTGGTGCGATGCTTAATATCAGAAATTGTTTTTGTTGCACCGTTTTTAACTTTCTCTTGTGCTTCTATGTCTTTACGTACTTTAAGTGAGGACGAACATACGTAGTGTACAGTTATTTTCACGTAAAAAACTACGTTTGCAAAAAGTTGCTGCTGAAGCTTAAGCATTAAGTTTAAGATCATCCGTGATAAGAACTCCAAGATCTCTCTCTAAATGAGTAACTTCGATTGCAAGTGGCAGGCCGTCCGGTCCTGGCATGAAATAGTCTCGTTTTGATACTTTTTTACCTCTGCTAGTAGGCTTGAATTTACACTTTTCATTATTGAAGGTCATTAGCCAGCAATGTCACCATTCAATGGCTTTGTCCAAGTCTGCTTGAAGACTCTTCGCAACCCGGTCGGATTTATGACGCCAATAGTCTTGATCTAATGTTCCAATTAGTCTGGAAGATCATTATTGTACAGAACAGCAATGGACCTAAGACCAAACCTTGTGGTACGCCGCTAATAATAAGACCAAACCTTGTGGTACACCGTGCGTATTTCAATTTTATGTACGAGCGTACATAAAATTGAAACATGCACGGTGTTTCAATTTTATGAACGCTCTCCAATTACGACTCTCTGCTGCCTTTCTGAGAGCCATGCTTTAATCCATGCGTAAAGCTCCTCTTTAATTCCATAGCTTTTAATGTTGTGGAGAAGTCTATTGTGTGGAACTCTGTCAAAGGCTTTTGCCTGCGTATTCCTTGTACATAGCTTCTGTTAAAAGATCAAGTGTTTCCAGAAGATTTGTCCAGCACTACTGGTTGAAAACGAAACCGTATTGGTTTTTTGATATGAGATCGTTTATAATACAATGGTTTAAAATCTGTTCTCGAACGAAACGTTCCATAACTTTACAAGAGATACCTTTGAGTAATACTGGCCTGTAATTAGATGCTTTTAGTTTGGAGCCCTTCTTGAATATCGATGCTATATTTAAGCGCTTCCTGTCGTCCGGAACCTCACCTTTAGAAAATGAAGTCTGAAAATTAAGAGTAAGTGGAACGGAAAAGCTGATGCACACATTTTGAGTAGCTTTGGATGAACACCGGCGATGCCCATTGTCGCTTTCCGTCGGCACATCAATCCAAGAAGAATATTTTCATAACCAAAAGCAATAGATTGTCAAACTTGTTCAATTTTTTTGGGTTTAGTTGTCTAATTTTGAATTCACGAGCACTGATACTTTCCTTGATGTAAGGCTTCTCCACCTCCGCGAGAGCCCCGATCTTGTCGATGGAGATTATAACTTGCCAGTTCTGCTAGTGAAAACTCATTATACCAAGTCTCTGCGACAAAGATTATATCCGGAATTGCGTTTTTAGATGTTGTTTTTATTCTGGCAGCTAATTCATCAAATTTTTGGATTATGAGACCAAAAATGTCGGTATCCATCTTGAGGAGCTGTTTATGTATTTATGCCATTCAGCTTAGGTTGGTAGGCTTTATGCAACGAGCATTGTGGTTGTATTCATTGAGAGGTATTGGCGGTGCTGGTGGCAATGTTGGTAGTATTGATGGCGGTTTTGACGAAAGAAATAGCTGTTGTGTTAGTAGCGATGTTTCTGGTATCGCTGGTGATTTTTCGAAATCGTATTGGTAAGGCTGGAAGCGCTTGCAGTAGTGGACTTTGAGGCGTTGGTATTTATGGACCGATTGATTTTTTGTACAATTCTTTTTGTTGTTTAAAAGTAGCAAAGATGCTTTTTGCTGTTCGGCCAGTGTGATTGCGTCGATGCAAGTAGTATAAAAAGAGAAATCTTGCACATAAAAAAGTGCACTTTCAAAAAAAGTGTCTGAGTTAGAAAGTATGATACATCTCAACCATTTTTCAACATGTATATTATGGGACCTCTTCAACTAGCATGACATGGTATTAATTTTATTATTATTTCAACAAAGAAATAATAATTATAAGGTGAAATCTAAGCTTAATATAGGTCATCGATTTTACAAGTGAAATCTAAGCATAAAAAAAAGCATATCCTATTACATCAAAACTTTCAGATTGTCCAGTTTGTGCGTCACCAGAGTTTAATGTAACTACTTATCTCCTTCCACTACCAACACTGGGCATAGAATCAGAAAAATTTCTGTAAAATGAGAGAGTAGTTGTAGAACCAATTAATGCACTTGTTTGATACAATAGTCCAGATGATTCATTATTGAATGAACTAATATTAGCACTGTTCCACGAAGAAAGGTAAAAGCCTTCTAAACCAGATGAGCAGTATATACATACACTATTACAGTCAAATCCTTGAAATACTGTATAATTATTTCCGTTATATGGTGTCCAAGTTTGTATAACAGAGTTAGTATTTACTGGAGAATTGTATGCATCATACATGCGTACTCTAGATTCCCACCAATTTCCAGATACGCCAATAATATGCATTCTAATATATTTAAGATAAACACCTTGACCAGCATTATCTGTAGCATCTTATAATATATATTCTTTACCATAAGCTGTGTTCATAAATCTAAATGTCTCTAAGTATAGTTTAATAGATGACAATGATTGAGGTATTGATGTAATTCTTGTCATAAAATGTTGTAACCAATATGTTAGTGAAATACAATTTTTATTGTATAATTGAATTACTAGACTAGTAGTAAATGGTAAATCTAATGTAAAGTATCCTCCAAATGCATTAGCCGTATGCACATTACAACCTTGTAAAGAATTTACATAAAATGAGTGCCCAAGTGGGTCAAGTGGAGAAAATAAAAAATCACAGGCTAAAGGAATATTATTATCTCTAACACTATCTGAAGAAGTAGAATAACCTCCTATGCAAAGTGTATGATCTGCGAATATTCTAAGAAATACATTACCTGGCACATTATGATTAGGATCTGGTCTTTGAAATGCTAACCAAAGTTTTCTTAGAATACCAAGACCAGAAGGTTGAACAAAAGTTGTTGATGCATCAGGACCTGTATTTGGTGGAATAGTCTGTTCTTTTAATCCATGGCATGTTAAACTTGAATTTGGTACTATTCCTAATTCATTAAGATTAAGTGTTTTATTATCAACATAATTTTTTGTAGCAGCTTCATGTGAGTTAGTAGGTTCTGTTACATTTATTAATTTATTAGAATTTATATTGATATTACTAGTTGCATTATTATATCCATATCTCCTAATGAACAAGTTAGTAGCTTGAGATAATGTTAAACCATCTACAGCTACAGCTGAATTAGTATCGCGTCCAAATTTATCGAAAATTATTTTGTTTTTTATATATAAAGAAAATTTTTTTAAATAGACTTTTTAAAAAAAATTTCCATAGATTTTTTAAAAAAAATTACCATAGACTTTTTTTAAAAATTACCATAGATTTTTTAAAAAAAATTACCATAGATAAATAATATTCTAAAAATCATATCCTTCATCTAGTTTTCTTAAAACATATAAATACAAGTGTCCACAGAATGAGGTATTTCCAAATTGAACTCTATCACTATTATAATAAACAGGACTTTTTAAGTAGTTAACAACTTTAACTGGTGGTGGTAGTCCATGAGAGTTTTTTATCTCCGTCTTTGTACCAGCAAATTCAGTAGAATCCATGCGTACTTGAATCTCCTGTATTTAATATTCCACATTCTTTTCTTTGTGTATTTTTAGGTAATTTATCTTTTACAAATACACCTTTAAAATGTTTTATTTTTAATTTTTTTGCTGCTTGATCAATTGAAAATTTGTTAGTGGTTCATTTGGTAAAGTTATTCCCTCAACATTGATAAGTTTATGATAATTGTTATTAATTTTTTCCATTTTTACTTATAAATTGTTTTGTTTTTTTAAAAAAAAAAATTTTCCTATTTGGGCTCTGGGCTCTTCGACTTCTTTGACCTCTTTGACCTCTTTGGGCACTGGGCTATTCTTTGACTTCTTTGACTTATAAATTATTTTTTTTTAGTTTGTAGTGTCCATATGCTAATGTGTGTATACCATCTTTTAAAATAACTCTTTTATCGTTTTCTGCGCTTAATGCTATTTTATTGACCTCTTCTGTGTAAATTTCATGTGAATGTAATCTTATTTCATATTTATTATCTTGTTTTCTTTACTTAATAAACATTTTTTGTAATCTTCATGTGTTATTTATTTTTTAACAACATTTTTTTTTACTCCATTGCGTTTTTTGTTATCTTTGCCGTGTACTTTGTAATAATACAACTTTGATCTGAGTCCTACAAATTCTTCAATTTGTGCTCCTTTTGCCTCATCTCTAAACATTCCTAATACTTTATTATTAGCTCCAACTATAAAACCTACCTTATTAATTGCAGGATGTTTCTTATCAAATTCACTTGTATCAAATTTACTTTCAATATCTTTAGAAATACCTGCGTAAAAGTCTTCTTTTTTAATTTCGTATGCTAAAAAATCTGTATCTGTGAATATTGTTTCTTTATGTAATCATAATAAAATTCGTACATTAGTGTTTTGCTCAAATTTAATATGCACATTTCTAAGTAAATTGGTTTAGCATATGTTAGTTTTGTTCTTTTCATATGTATTGCTATTAAGTTTTCATCAAATATTGTTCTACTTTCAAAGTTAGGTTTTGATGCTAATTTAATAGCTTCATTTCTGTCTGTTACTAATCTAATATAATTTCTGTTTTCAATATTCTCCATTGTTTTTCCATAAACTGAATATTCATGAGTTTAAAAAATTCTGTTTCAAACTTATTAGTTGATTTAGCTCTAAGTTTTGTATTTAGTTTAAAGTATTTACTTAACCATGCTGGTTCTTCAAATTTTATTCCTCTTTGAATTTTGAAATCCTAATCTTTCATACGATTTAAAATTTTCATAATGCACTATATAATTTTTCTTATTACTTAAATTAGGAACTAATTTTTTAACATTATTGACAGTTATTCTTTTCGGTGGAAAGTGTTCACCATGTAGATATTCAGGGTAATCTAAATCTACCTCTAGTATACATGGAATTGATTCCAGTTTATCAACTCATTTTCATTCATCCATTTAAAATCGTTTGTTGGAAGTGGTTTACTCATTGCCCACCCATATAAATTGTTAGCTTTTAGATATTGGATGAATGTTGATGGTTGGCTTTGATCATTCGCATCATCCATATACTTATTATTAGTGGTTCATAATCTATTAGATATCATACTAACTCCACCTCTTATACATTTCTTTATCATTAGTATCATATCATAATCGCTTAGTAACTCTAATTTTATTTTTATTTTCTTTAATGCCGCATCCTACGCTAATCCTGGTGATGCGTAGTACCAAGCTGGATCTAAATCATAAATATTAATACAAAGTTCTTTAAATTTTTAAAAACGTCAGCGAGTAAAAGTACATCTGAAACATTGTACAAATCATAATAATTTCTAAATGTTTTACAATTAAACTCTTCCATACAATTTGTGCATGTGAGTAATCATCATCACTTATATCTTCAGCGTTTAATCTCAAAAAGAATGATAATTTTGGTGGTAATTGTATTTCAGAAAATTTATTAACAGAATCAACCCAATCATATGGGTATACACCTTTTCTTAGTAATAAATCTAATTTTTTACCTGATTAAAATTTTCCAATACTTTTACATTTATTTTTTGCTAAATTCTTTGATAAAGCATCTAAAATATCAGGCATAAATCTATAACTATCTAGAAATGAAGTTCACGTTTAACTTCAACTTTCTTACCCTCTTATTAATAAACTCACAACTTTAATTTCTCTAGACAAGCTAATATACTTTTCTTCATTGTTTGGTATACAACTCAACTTTCCTACGGATAATTTCTTTATAAACAAGTGAGATCGTAACCAGATAAATTGTGAAATAGTACTGGAAAGAATCTTGAAATTTTATTATAATTAAAATTACAAATTTGATGGGCAGCATCTCTATATTTTCTAGTAGTATGACAATGGTCACCTACTTTATCTCATTTAGTTTTTCTCCACAAATGTGGCATGATATTGCTGCATTAAAATCATCATTATTTTCATCAGTAATTATCATCCTTTTTGGAAATTCAATCTTGTTATAAATTTTTATTATATCTTCTTCTTGTTATAAATTTCTTGTTATAAATTTTTATTATATCTTTTGTCAACAAAAATTTATCCAATATCATCAGTTTTATTAGTTGAAGTAAATGGTAACTGGACTACTTTGATAAATTCTTTTGTCAAAACATTTGATATAATAACATAATGAACTTGGAATATGTTTTTGATATTGCTTAGTATAGGAATCAATCGGATTTGGTTCACAAGTGTCAATTGGTTTGATAAAACTTGCAAAGTCTGCATATACTACAAACTAGGGTGTATCGAAAAACAACTTTTTTTGAATTTGAAATTGTAATAGAATAGAAAAGTTGCTTAATGCTATAAAAAGTAATTGTGCCAAATTTTTTTAATATTTTTTTTATGTCTTCAGTTCGCGCAAGGGTTTTGCTTTTCTTACAAAATCAAGCATTCTGATCTTTTTTAAAAAATAAAAATAACAAACTCTATGCATATGCTAGAGTTGTAATAGTGTTTAAACATTACACAATGACTAAGTTAGAAATGGTTACAATTTTTAAGAAAATATTTTAATGTCTTCAGTTGCCGCAAGAGGGCTGAGTTTCTACGAAATAACACAATTTTTATTAAACAAAGTAATTTTAATTATGCTGTTGAATTGTTTGTTGTAATTTTAATTATGCTGTTAAAATGTTGAATGTTTAATTATGTTTTTGCTTGTCGTAACTGTTGCAATAATGGAATAAAAGTAATTAAAATGTAATAAACCAGACCAATGAAGAATAAACCATGGCAATGGTTACAGCGGTGATTTTTTAAATGACATTGGAGTATGTAAAATATCACTAATTAGGTCATTTATTATCATCATCATTAGCATTATTTACCACAACTTATGTCCATAATCAAAACATTTATTTAATAAATATTTAGATAAATAGAAAAAAGCACGGATTATAGTTTATTAGTTATGGTTTACATCTATTTATTAATAAAATAAATTAAAATCAAAGAAAATTGCTAAAATACAAACATGTCATGCTAAGTTTTTTTCTCGATACAGAAAATGAGAGTGGAAAGTGGTGAAAAACAACCTTTTTTGAAAAAAATATCTTAAAATTTGATGCACAAAATAGAAAATTTGTGGGGAAAAGCATCGATACCTACTGCGTCTCATAAACGCATTGTAAAAATGTTTCTTGATTACAATCAAAAGTATAGAAATATTATGAAGCTCGTTAACAAAACGAAACATACAGACAAATTTAAGTCCAAAATAATAACATTTCAAAAGCATGCAGAAAATACTTTATTTGACGTTGCGGCATGAAAATGCCTTAGTTTTTCCTAAATGCATCTGTGAAAAAGTAAAGAAGAACATGACGTTCTCAGCGATCAGAGATTTATGAGGATTATCTATATGGAAAGACTCGATATTCAAACTACTTTAAGGTTGCGGCAAAAAGAAGCAAGAAAAAACAGAGTAATTAGCCCCTTACTGCCTAACCCATCAACTCAGTCTTGTGCTATTACAGGTATTGAAGCTCAAGTAATATCATCAAGTTGCATTCAGAATTCAAGATTTTATTCTATATATCAAGGTTCTGACTCTGATAACACTGTGATTTGGAATACTGACTCAGAATCAGATGCTGATTATTTAGACACAGCTGAAGGCCGCAAGCGAAAATGGAACAGAAAAAGTAAAACTAAAAAAATGAGATCACCGTTACTATTCTTAGCACAACTCTGCAATAGAATAGGTGATTCAAGCAGAGGTACTGCATTTATAGCATGGGCTGTGCTGGAAGATATGAACATAATTTCAAAAGGAGACCAATCTAAAGTAAATGATAAAAATAAGATTTAGAGAAAACGAAAGAAAAACAGACTTAAAATGCAACATTTAGACCATGAAAATATTCAAATGTTAAAAGGTTTGTATTTTGATGAAAGAAAAGATACAACATTATTGTTGTAGTTATTGATATAAACAAGGAGAAAAATATACGAAAAGCTATCAAAGAAGAACATGTAGTTTTAGTACAAGATCCAGGCTCAATGTATCTTGGACATGTAGAGACTGTATCAGGACATGGATACAGCATCAAGATAAGTATAAAAAAATTTATTCAACTCAAAACAACATTGATACATCCATATTATTGCCATGGGTTGTGACGGAACAGTTGTCAGTACCGGGTTATTTAATGGTGTTTTATTGCTTTGTTCGAATTAGAATTAAAAAGACCTGTCCACTGGATTATCTGTCAAGTACATGCAAATGAACTGCCTCTACGGCATCTAATTTACAAACTAGATGGACCTACATCAGGACCTAACGGATGGTCTGGACCAATCGGAAGAGAAAATAAATTGTGAGATACCTTGCCAGCAGTCAACTACATACCTGTCAGTGTTACATTGCCAAAAAAAACCGAAAAATTTCTTAGTTATGACCAAAAATACTAACTTGATATTTGCAAAGCAATATCTACAGGTTATTATCCAAACACTTTAGCTAACCGAATCCTGGAAAGCTTAACCATGCCAGGTGGGTGACCATTGCAACAGAATATTAGGGTATTATGTAGCTGTAGCGATCCGTCATACAGGTTGAGAGAAATAGTTGAGTTCGTTATTAAAGTTTACTGCCAAATGTGGTTCAATGTAAAATGTAATCCCTCATGCAAAAAAGGTACTAGGCACTTATAACTAACCATCAATTTATCCGAGTCTGCCAGTAAACGTTAAAAAATGTTTATCTCCGAGATGGGCAGCATTTTCCGTGCCATACTCAAGGAGTAGAGAGATGCATCAAAATTGTAACCGAAGCTTCAGAAAAAGTTTGTGGTTTGGCTAGTAGAGACGGCTTTATTCGTCAAAGACTTGCATTGCGAAAAATAATGCCTTTATTCAACACAATAAGACAGTTTAAGACAGATCCAAATGAATCAGATAGTTGAACTTTATTACAGTTAAACTTTAAACATTTTTCAAAAACATTTTCCACTCTTTTAAAACTTTAATTGTACATTATAGACATCAGAGTTTGTTTGCCAGAAACTCATGAAACAGTATTTTTTCGTTAAAAACTCAGCCTCTAGTGGCAACTAAAGACATTAAAATATTTTCTTAAAAATTGTAACCATTTCAAACTTAATCAATGTGTAATGTTTAAACTCTATTACAACTTTAGTATATGCAAAGAGTTTGTTATTTTTATTTTGTAAAAAAGGTCAGAAAACGTGTTTTTGTAAGAAAATCAAAACCCTAGCGCGAACTGAAGACATAAAAAAAATATAAAAAAATTTGGCACAATTACTTTTGATAGCATTAAGCAATTTTCAGCTCCATTGCAATTTCAAATTCAAAAAAAGTTGTTTTTCGATACACCCTACTACAAACGGAACTCTCATTAATTTATTGTGATTAGTAAATTGCATTGTTGATTTTGGTGGTGGAAGTTCGATACGTACTGAATCATGTGTTTTACCATAAGGTATATGTTTAGACAAATATTTTATCGAATTAAACCCAAGTAAACAATTCCTACAATAATAAACTTTACCATGATGTCTAGATGTGAAGAAAGAAATCTGCTTAAACTTTATATTAAACAATAATGATTAGTTTCAACATTTGAGGTTAATAGTAAATCTATTAAATGTTTGCAATTATAATTCTTTGATATAGGCAAAATATGAACTTCTGAGTTTTCATAACTAAATATATTGACACTCATATTTGTGTGGTTCTCAAATTGTGTGATTTGATTTAATGATACTGGAAACTCTATTTTATCCAAGTTTATTTTTTCTGCTTAATTTTTAAGATCATTATCTATTCTTTCAGGATTTTTATCTTTAGGATTTAATGCTCATGCAACACACTACTTAAAACATTGATTATCTTCGTTTTTCATACTAATTATTGCTTTTTTAGTTGCTAAATTTTTATCAAGTTTGATTTTGTTTTAATAGGATTATACTCAAAAATATTTATTTCCATCTTTTCAACAGAAACAAATCTTCAACCTATCCCAGACTGTTGATATGATGATAATGATTCTAAAATTTTCTACTTTGATATTTCATAAAACTCATCTAAATCTGTTGTTTCTAATATTTGATTATTCGTTCTAAATACATCAGTTGTGGTTATAGTTTCTCCTGTTTTAATATCAGTACGCTCCATTCCACAATGGAGAACTATATAAACTTTTAAATTTTTATTTTCTTTTAGTACTTTAATAGCGCTATTTTTAGCAGCATTTATGGATGATAAAGGATCGTAACCTTCTATACCTTTAGCTGTAAATTGTTTTGTAACATTTTTAATAGATGATTTCGTTAATTTAACTTTTATTGGTTTTCTTTCAACTTTATTTTCAGGTTCAACTTTATTTTTAGGTTCATTTTTATTTCTAACTTCCAATTTATTGTACAAATTTTTTAATGAGTTGATTTTTTGATTGACTTTATTCTTAATTGTATCAGGTACGATACAATTAAGAATAAAGTCAATCAAAAAATCAACACAATCCAATCTGCAATAGAATTAAATTTACTTTTTTCAGTTGATTCTTTTTTTGCTGTCAATGTATTCACTGTATTTTTAATTGTATTAGGTATAAATGACATAAGCCAATTTGTAGATGTATTGAATGTATCTTTAATCGTATTAGGAACATACGACATTAGTCAACTTGCAGTAGATTGCGTCTTTGTTCAATCGATGTGTTCCTAACTTGTGTAGATTGCGTTATAATTACAGGTGTGTGCTTAAAAGGGTTGTGCTCAACAGGAGAGTGCTCAACAGGTGTGTGCACTAACGCTTCTAATAATTCACTTTTTCTCATTCTATAATAATATTTAATTTTTCGCTCTTTTGCGATTTGTTTTAATTCTGTGACATTTTTATTTTCCATTTTTTTATATAACAAGATATTTTTTTTTAATTTTAATTTTCTTTAAATAATTAAAAAAAAAAAATATTGCCATATTTTTTCTGATTCTTAAATATATCCAAATCCTCGTATTCTACAATAATAGTTAATATTTTTATATTTTAAAATCTCCTGCACTTTTGTAATTGACAATGTTCTATATAAAAAAGGTGTGGGAGTTAAAATTTTCGAAGATTCCATATCTGGAATAGGTTCAACTTGTATATTTTCCATTTTTTGTATGACAAGATTTTATTTATTAAAAATATTTACAAAGCACATAAAAATTTTTTTAAGCATACATTATAAACATTCTATACGTTTCCACCCTCTAATTCTTTAAGAAGGTTTTATAACTCTTTCTATTCTAAACTCGCCATCTTTTTCAATTTTAACCGTTCTGTTTGAAAAAGGTTAATAATCGTTAGATAATTCCATACTTATATCGCATTCTCTTACAACTTTGTTTTCCATTTTTTAAATGACAAGATTTTATTTAATTTATTTATTATTATTAAATTAATCTTTTTCAGAATTTTCAGATTTTAATATTTCAATCTTAAATCCATTATCAACTTTTCCATCACGTGATTCAAGATATCTCCATCCATGCTTAGTCTCACGCATAGCACTATATAATGATTTATTTATTGTAATTTCTCCAGTTTCAATGTTTGTTAATTTAACAGTGACTGGTTTTTTCTAAATTGTTCTTAATCTTTCATATTTTGGATCTATTTTTCTTTTTCTTATTTTTCACGATGTTTTCTAGACTTGATTGTTTTTTTCTCATTTGTTTCTTTCGCTGGATGTATTCTAGGTCTGCCAACTGGTCTTTTATCATTTACTTCTTTCACTTCAGTCATAATTAATTCTTTATCTAACAACCCATTATCTATAGTAATCATTACCAATGAAGCGATATTGTCAGATTTTTTTTAAATGTTATTTTCTTCCAATAGATTTTTTAAACTTTTCTTTGTGTATTTCATTCTTTTAATATATAAAGAAGAAAAATTTAATTAATTTTCAAAAAAATTTAATAAACAGAATAAAAATTTCTTCCGTCTGATTGTAACATTTTATCAGATATTGTAACTGCAAATACCTCAGTACCTACTGAAACAGTTGTATTAAATGCTGCTGTAACTTCTATTTGTACCGAACCTGATAATAATTTTTCTGATTTTTTACTAACATCAAAAACAAAAATTGGGTATAAATCTTTATAGTCACAAGGAGTTATATTGCTGTGTGTGATCAATTCATTCATTCCATAAAATTTTTCATTAAAAACAGCTGCATCTCTATAAGCTCTTAAAAATTGCTGATTTGGGAATGATAAATTATAATCAACAGCAGGAAATCTTTCAGAATTAAGAAAAATATAGATATTTGATAAGTCACAATGATCAAATATTAAAGGATTAGCATTTTGGTCTCCACTTTTATTTGTTTGAAATGCAACGATGACGTATCTTGGTCTTTCAGTACCTATCCTTGTGCACACATCCCAAGAAAGTCTAGTAGATTGTTGAACAGATATTGTATCACACTGACGCACACGATAGTATACTGGAATGTTCGTTTTTGATGCGATTTGATTAAAAAGATTAAACCTTTCTGCATCTGCTGGTAGCACATGTGGTATAAACAATGATGTTTTAATAAGATTAACTTTTGCATCAGCTACAAAAAAAAGCTTAAAAATTGCGTCATTATCAGTTTTTCTTACAAGAGTTATTATATGTTTAAATCCAAAAAAAAGTTTGTCGTAATCATCACAAAATCCAAAAATGTGCCTTTGTAGTTGGTTTCTGAATTATGTATGATTGTCTTACTGCAAACCCTGAGTTATCAGCAAGTACTGCTGTTGTTGCAGTATCTTTATACCACAATTGATTTAATCCTTAAGCTAATTGAAAGTCGTTTGGGTATTTAAGCATTCCTAACATTGTAATTGCTTTACCTGGGTTATTAATAGTTTCCATATTTTGGTTTGATAATTGGTATGATGTTTGACTAAATAAATGCATAATACCATTATTTGTCAGCGTCACTGCATCTGTATTAGCATAAGCTGTCCCATCAGCAAATTTAACTAGTTGTCCTTCAAATAAAAGATAAGCTTTAGATGGAAGTGTGTAAATATCTTGAGTCACAACGTCGATTCTTATTTCTCCAGGACTTTTTAGATTTGTACGAGCAGCTGGCTCATTCATGTAATTCAAGTCTTTCAATTCCATTATCCACAGTTGGCATTTATGTAAAATTTAATATTTTAGAAGTTGTCATTTTGTTTTTTTATATACAATATAAATTTTTTTTTTTTAATTGACAATTCATAAAAAACTAATTATATAAAAAATTTAAAGTCTAAGCGTAGCTCATTGAGGTCCTACGCAAGTCAAAGACCGCGTCCTTTTTTAACTAGATCTTCTATTCTTATAGCATTTTTATCTGACACTTTTTTTGCTGATCTTTTTGCTGATCTTATTGCAGGGCCCATCATCATTTTATTTACATTTGTTATATCATCTGCATTATTTTTTTTAGATCTTTCAGATCCATTATTAATCAGATCTGTAGATCCAACCAAATTTGAAATTGTTTCATCAATTTCTTTATGAGTAGCAGGTTGTGAAACTATTTTTGAAGATACTTTACCAATTTATTTTCCTTTTTCAACTGCAGCAGTTCTAGCAGCTTCTATTGCTGATGTTGAAATTTCTTTTCCTGCTGATTTAGCAGCAATTATTGCAGTTTTTTCTAAACCAGTAGTAGCCAACTTCAACATAGCTGATGATACTCTTGTTACATTTGACGTTTTTATTCGTTTAAATAAATCTCTTATACTTTCGAATATACCTCTTCCTCCAAAAACATATTTCTTTATGTATTTCTTATTATGAACAATTAGCATTTTTTTATGTACTATATATTTTTTTTATATGCACTGACATATAATTATAAATTATTTTGTATTGCTTTATACTGCGAACTATCTATTATACCTTGTCAGAGTAATTTATCACAAATTGCAACAGCTACATTTCTTGCTCCAGTGTTACCTGCTTTCCATGCAGCTATACGTAATTCAAGCATTTCATGTTATTCGTCGCTAGGAAGAATTATAGTTTGTACTCCTGTTCCTTTTGATTCTAGCTTTCTAGATATTTTAATATCTCTCCAAATGGGTGCTACTATTTCTCTGTATTTTTCACTACGAGATGACTTTAGTTTGTGTGGGTTTTCAGAAGTAATTGTATCTGTTTGTATTAACATGTCTCGATATTTTTTAAGGTCATCTTCACTATATATTTCCTTATTAGGATTAAAATTTATTATCAACTCCCAAAGTCCAGGAGTACCATTATATGTTTCATCATCAATAATTATATCATCATCATTAATATGTATTGGTGTTTTTTCCAATATTTAACACATCATCTTTAGAATGTATTCCAAATGTAGTATCTGTAGATTTTTTACTATTAATATACATTCTTAGATAATCTGTTGCAATTTTTCCTAGCCTCATACCTTTATTTTCTTCACGAGATGGTAATAGTTCTTTAGTTTCAGCTATCATTATCTCTTTATTTGCTTCAGGATAAGAGCTTGAAAAAGTGAGTGCAAATTTATTAGCTTGATCTTGCAATTTATTTATGTTTTCTTTTTAACCTTATTAATTAATGGCTTGTACAATTTTTCTAAGCCTAACTGTAAATTAGTTTCACCCATCTTTTCATATAAACTATCATTCTGTATTCTTTTTTTTAGATCTAAGAATTCATTAACAATTTTATCTCTTTTTTCAGGATCTTCAATTTTTATGAATGACATTTTGCCTATTTTTTTATAAAAGATAAAAAAACATAACATAAATCGTTATGTTATGTTTTACATTTTTTTATTTTACGTTTTATTTTAATAAACTATTTTTTACATTTACATTTTTACTAATTTGGAGTACACTAATTGCCTCATCTATTCCTTGTTTAATTAATGCTTCCTTAGTTTGTTCTTTAATTAATTCTTTTGTTTTTGTTCTAATTTGTTCAAGCATGACTTTAAATTTTTCAAGTTCAGTAAGTATTAAGTTAAATTCTTTATCGTCGATATGCCCATATACTAAAGCTTTAGAAATATGGTCACTTATCGTATTTAGTTTTGAATCAGCAAGTACCTTAATCTTTTCATGCTTTTCTGCTTTTAAATTTAATTTTTTATTAACTTGCCCACCTATTATTGATAAAAAAAACTGCTCCTAATACTGCACCCTCACATGTAACAACTACTGGTGCTGCAATTATTGTTGCTAAAAAGCCAATTCCAATGTTTGCTAATAATGCATTATCAATTGCCGAAATTATTTTTACAGCTCTATGATAGTTTTATTTAGATATATATTACCATCAATCACCTTATTTTCAGTAGGGGCACTTGGTACACTTGGTGTAATATTTGAATATATATTATTCATTTTAAAAAGTAAAAAGAATTTTTTTAAAAATATTAACAATAAAATAACAAAACATAAACTCCTTTTATAGTTAACACATCAGAATTATTAACAACATTTACTACAACATCATCACCAGTCACTGATATTACAGAGTTTTGCACACTTAACACTTTTAATTTAAGTTCTTCTTTTAATGAAACTAACGCAACACCATCATTAACTACTACACCAAACTTAAAAAGAATATATTGGTGTGATCAAGATTTTATTGTAATGTCGTGTTGTGCAAATATTTCATATTTATTCTCACTTAGTAATACTGAAGGGTGCTTTAAATCTTTGTGTGCCTTAGAATGAAGAAGTATTTTTAGAGGTTCATCAGGTATATATTTGTTTATAAATTTATGTAATGGCGGATTATTTCTTGGCATTTATTTTTATATGCAATATAAAAAATAATTTTTATAAAAATTTCAAGAAATCACCGAATCATATTCAAAAATGGAATATTAGCAAATGGTGAATTTGGTCCTAATAGTAAACCTGATCCTATTGATGGAAATCCATTTCCATTACATAAGTACAATCCATCACCTACGGAACCTCCTTTACTCCATGGTCTAAAATAGCTGTTAATTTAATTCCTTTTCCATTCTTCTTTAAGTACACAATACCCCTTCCAGCAATTTTATCAACCATAGCTGATCCAGCTGCTGAACCTACTCCTGTTAAAAAGCCTGTTGCAAGTGCTGGAGCAACGCTTGATAATAAAAGTTTTCCAGCTGTACCAAGGAAAGGTTATAGTGCTACAATAAATCCTTCCTCTATTTGAGAATTGTGTGCTAGTTGTGTTTTACTTAACGTAATTAATAAGCCTTTACCTTTTTCATATGCTCTCTTAATTCTATTTAATGGATAATCTGTTACAGCTAATACACCATATAATCTGAATGTGATAACTTAACACTATCTCCATAACCATCTTCAATTAGTTTTTCTAATTGCCTATGCGACACATTTATTTTAATATTAGTATATTTACTCATTTTATATATAATATAAAAAATAATTTTTAAAAATTACGAAAAAAATTATTTTACAATTTATATCTTTATTTGATATTGAATGTAATAGTTACTTCTTCTCCTTGTAAATTCAAAAGATTTCCATTTTGATCAAGCAATTTATTTTCCATTTTTGATATTGGTTTTAGTGTTACTGGTAAATAAATTAAGTTTATACAGCTCTAGAGCATTTTATAACCAGGACCTACAGTTGGAAAAAAGGAATATATAACGTTATTAGTTCCTCCATTTATATACGATGATCCTAATATATCACTTGTTACTCGTATACTATTAACATTTAATATGTTTACTACATTAGTTGATATATTTTAGCCTGCTGAATATATTCCACTGTCAAACCAAAAACAGTTCTAATTGAATTTGAAGTTGTTAAATCAACTTTAAAAATAGTTGCAATAGTTAAAGCTGATCTTAATGTATTATTATTTCCATTAATTGCAATATTTGCAACTCCTGAAATTGCATCACCATTTCCTATCATAATTAATTTAATGTATTTATTTATATTATTATTTTCATACCATCCATCTGGAATATTTATATCCTTCCAAGTTGATCCATTATTTGCGTCATATCTAAAATCGTTGTTTGAAGAATTAATATTAGGAAAACTGTAATATGTCTCTAAACTAATTAGTTTAGAGACATATTACAGTTATTTCATATTCTCTGTCTTCTCTAAGTCGAATAATAGGAGCAAACGAAGTTTTTATAATATTGCTATTTCCTCTCACTGATAAATAATATGCCATTTTTTGTTTTTTTATATAGAAGATAATTTTTTTTTAATAACTTTTTTAAAATTACCAAGTTGGTATATAAAAACAATTTAATCCACTTCTATATTTTCCATAATCTCTTTTAGAAGATAGATCTATAATAACAAATCCATGAGGCTCTGACCAAGCTTTCTTACAAAAACTTTTAAACTCATTTTTTGACATATCACTTGAAACATGATCATTATAAATGTGATTCAAATTCTTAGAATCTTGTGGAAATAAACAAATAAAATCTGTATTTTCTTGCATAGTTTATCTAGCTAACATAAAATAATTTTGTGCAAGATAGAAACAATCTACATTACTATGCCTTCCTCTTATATAATATTTTTCACACTTATTTTGCTTTGTTAATTGTAAATCATCAAATATTATTAAATTATTCTTATGAATATCAAGATCTTCAGGATCTGGTACATCTTCTACCGTATCAAAAAACTTGCACTCCACATCTGTTTTCTCAATTAAATTTTTTGAAATGTCTTCAATTATAAGCGCAGGGTTTGCATTTAATTTTTCCATTTTGTCTTGTAATTTAAATAGTTCAAGAATAATTTCTTTTGGTAACTTTTTTCAAAAGATTGTTTTAATATTTTGTATTCTGGTTGAAAAAGAGATTTTCCAAAAACTTGTAAATTATTATAATCTAACCAACCAGGTCTCGAAAGTAATTTCAATAATAAAGTAGTTTTTCCACAACCAGACTTTCCAATAATAGTTCCTCTTATACTCTTAGAAAACATGTTATTATTATTATTTCTCTTGTTATTTGCATTCCATTACAAATCTATTATATCCATTTTATATATCTAAGATTTTCATTTATATATATAAAAATGTTATATATCATTTTTTTCTCTATATATAAAAATGTACTGTCACAAATGTAGAAACAAAACAGATACAAAATGTTGTGAGTAAAAAAAATAGAAATATGCAACGTGGAACTTGTGCTATTTGTGGAACAACAAAAACTAAATTCGTATCAGCAAAAACAGGAGGTGATTTAGTTGGCTCAATTAATTCAGCAACAAGTCAAATAAAACTACCATGGTCAAAGTTTCCAGGTGAAATGCATTTACCTGGTATGAACTTTGAAGGTCCTGGTACTAATTTAGATAAACGATTAACTTTTACTGATAAAGAATAGAGTAAACCTGTAGATAGAGTTGATAATGCAGCTTACCATCACGATCTTGCTTATAAATACTTCGATGATACTGCAAAAAGAAATTTAGCTGATAAAATTATGATCGAAGAAATGGATGCTATTAAAATCCTACAATTCGCGAAAGGATTGAAAGAGGTATTATAAAACCTATTATATCATCTTAAGCAAAGTTTGGGTTGGTTGTTGAAAAAAACTACCAGAGAATAAAAAAGACATAAAAGAATTGAATAATTCAATAAAAAAGACATAAAAGAATTGAAATGGACTGACAAACTTGCAAACGAACTTTATATGCCAGTAAATCATTTCAGAAAAACAAAATTAATTGTGAATGGAATTGATGAAACATAGACTGCTGATTTACTTGACATGCAATCTTTTTCCAAATTCAACGACGGTATAAAATACTTATTAATGGTGATAGATGTTTTTTCAAAGTACGGATGGATTGTTCCATTGAAGAGTAAAACTGGAGTTGATGTTGCTAATGCATTAAGTAAAATCTTTAAAGAAAGAAAGTGTCAAAAAATGTGGGTAGATAAAGCCTTAGAATTTTATAATAAGCATGTTAAAGCGATAGGTGTTGAGTTATATTCAACTGAAAATGAAGAAAAAAGTTGTGCAGTTGAACGTTGAAATAGAACAATGAAAGATAAAATGTTTAAGTACTTTTCAGCTAATTCTACTAGAAAATATATTGATGTTTTAGATGAAATGGTAAATAAATACAACAACACAAAGCATTCTTTAATTAAAATGACTCTAGTTGCAGCTTGCGATAAATAGAATGAATATACTGTTTGGTTAAATCTAAATGGAAATGCACGATCAGAGTCTGTAAAACCAAAGTTTTCAATTAGTGATAGAGTTAGGACAATTAAAAAGAAGGGAACGTTTAAGGTGGCTCACATAGAAAAATTTTTTTTTTGAATAAAAGCAATTCCAGCGGTTCATATATATTTTAGTTTCCTTTTGATAATATAGAAAACTAAAAATTTGATAAAAAAAACTTTAAGTAAATTATATTTAAGACAAATTTTATCAAAATCAGTGTTAAAAGGGGGAAAATCTGAAAAAATTCAAAACACTGTTTCTTGATCAATTTTATTCAAAATTCAATAATTTTTTGTTTATAGCTTCTTTATATTATTATCATTCATTTCTACTAAAACAAAAGAAAAATATTTAGAAAATCTCAAATTGGACACAATATAAAAAAAAACAACCAAATTATACATTAAAAAAACAGGTGTTCGGGGTTTTAAATGTTATAAAATTATTCTTAGTTAATTATTTTAGTACATCTGAAATCTTAATGATCAAGGAACATGTACTGAAAATTTCAGCCAAAAAGGCTTTTCTTAATCACGAGATATCCGGTTTTAAAGTTGCAAAAAAATGAAAAAACGAAAAGCTTGGAAAAACGAAAAACAAAAACAGAAACAAAAAAAAAATATTTCAAACAATTACATCAACTTAAAAACCACCAGAAACATAGACTTCAGCAACATCTTTGTTGTTTGCATTATATGAAGGACCTTTTTTCTTGGTTCTTAATTGTTTACGTCTTTTTTTAGTCTTCTCATTACACTTATTTACAGACCATCGAATACTTAACTTATTAAGTAATATATTAGCTTTTTGCATAAATCTGCATCCATTAATTGCAAACTCTGCCATTACATTGTTTACACCATTTGCTCCATCATTAAAATAAACTATGGCAGAATTAGAACCAATCTCTAATACATCTTTTGTTACAAAAGTGTTTTTCGGACAACGTGACCATACAATATTGTTGAAACCTTCGTTGGCATTTTGGGTTTGTCCATGAAGACATTTTGATAACAACTCGTCACTTCTGAGTTCTAAAAATGTTGGCAACAAAATTTGAAAACTCCATGATGGTAAATTTATATTCTTTTTATAATTGCTGGTGCCATTAATTAAATCTTTTTTATATTTGCACCAACTGGCCGATCCAGGTGGACAAAACTGATGTCGAACTTTGTCCCCTTTATCTGTTTCACAGCAATGCCAAACAATTGCTAAGACAGCTTTTTTCATAGCGTATAAATTATTTAAATTCTGTCGGATGGCAAGTCCATAAAAGTTTTGCATTGAGTTAATTGTTTTATCTGTTAGCTTACCGCGACCAGACAAAGAATTTTTTGTTCCTTTGAACTTTTTACGAAGATTTCGAAGTCTGTTTCCACATTTCTTTTGCACATGTCCGACACATTCTAATTTAATTGGATTAATACCATAATCTTTATAAACATTACAAGCAAATACTTCTTTGTATGAAGATGTATCTCCATCACCAAGGTACTCATTGTAAATAAGGTTGTTTTTCAAAACTGACAGCTGAAAAATCTCCACTGCACCAGTTGACTCCATTGCACCCGATGAACTTTGATGGTTAATTGAACATTTATGCTTGGAAAGCCAGTTTTGGTGTTCTTCAGAGCCTTTTTTTCTACTCCAAATTTGACACTGCCTGCAATACTTTGTCATTACATAAATATCAATACACTTGCCATGGTTTATAGCTGCAACATAACCATTAAGGGATGAAAATCCCCTCTTCTGCCAAGAACCATCTACTGAAACACGACATGTTGTGATGCCTAAATGAGCTTTATTTTCAGGGTTTAACTTAATCTCGCCAACTGCTTTTACTATGCTATTACTTGCTACATTATTGTAAGCTTTATAAAAATGACTGATTATGTTTCGATAACTGGGTTCAGATAATGACTCCATATTGAGGCATCTAGCAAAACCTTTTATTGCTGCAAGACCTTTCCCATTTTCTCGAAAAGCAATTACATTTCGAACATTAATTTCAAATAGATTGCGTCCCTGTGTGGAAATGTTGTTTTCATTATAGACATCAACAGTTATTGATGCATCTTGACGACAGGAACAAGTTGGAGATGTATAAAATTCATTGCTCCAATTACAAAAAAAGCATTTTATTAAAAGTTTGTTTGCAAAACCCATTCTTAGATCAAATTTATTGGATAAACTCAGCTTTTGTGCATTACACACAGTGCATGTTAAACTACTTATAAGATCTTTAAGAATTTTAAAATTTACGAACAAAAAATAATTATCATCATCTTCTTTAGAAGTCTCATTCGAAGTTTTTGATAATTTTTGATAACGAAGTGAAGAAGATTTTAAAGTTTCTGTCACCTTGCTTGACTTGATAAACCGATTTCCTTTAAACTTACATTTTTTCTTTCTTCTTAAATTCTGTTTACTGGACATTATCAATAATCTGATAAAAAATACAAGTTAAATGCTTTGACATATCAATAGCTACCAAAACTTGAATCAAGCTGTGCAACTCTACAATAAATGACAACTCACTATAATACATGACAAATTAAAAGCCGCATTATTTAGTTGCATATATTGTACAATATACAGACTTTATTTAGATATTAATTTCATATTTTAAAATAAAAATACATAATTTTTTAACAAAAATATTTTTGAATATTATTTAAAAATTTTCCGCTAAAAAGAAATTTTAATCTTAAAAAAATTAAACCTACCTATGAAAAATGTTAAATTAAACTAATAGTAGTAAGTATTTTATGCAAAATGTATATATTTTCTAGAAGAATGATAAATTTTGCATTGAATGATATATTAAAAAAAAAATCAAATTTTTTTAAAAAAATGAGTTTTTTTTCTATATGAGCCACCTTAAAAAAGGATACACACCGAGATGGACTGAAGAAGTTTTTACAGTGTCACAGATTCAGTTCACAGATTCACCAACCTATAAAATAACTGACGATAATTGTGAAGAAATACATGTTTTTTTTTTATGAAAAAGAACTGCAAAAAACTGACCAAAACAGATTTAGGGTTGAAAAAGTTATTTGTAAACTCAAAAACAAATCATTAGTAACGTGGTATGGGTATCCAGGGTTGACAATAAAAAATTGACAAGTCTAAAAATTTAGTTATTTAAAAAGATATGCTTTATTTTATGCTTAGATTTCACATGTAAAATCAATGAGCTATATACAACATAGATCTCACCTTATAACTATTATTTCTTTGTTGAGATAATAATTAAATTATTACCATGTCATGCTAATTAAAGAGATCCCATTATATATAATGAAAAATGGTTGAGATGTATCATACTTTATGAGAAGGAATTCTCTTTTTATACTACTGATACATCGTACTAAACTAAATAGTTGATGGACAATGAAACGAAAGGGTTTGCCTCTAATTTGTTGTTGTTCTTCTTTCTCTCCTTGTTGAGTTTTGTAAACACATGTTGCTGCGTAAACCTATCCTGGTGTATATTGAGCCTTTTAAATTTTTTGGCCTTTGGCTTTTAGCACCAGGATTCTCTCATCTGGGCAAAAGAGACACACTTGAAGATGACTAGGTGAAGTTTTGTCAACATTTTTACCGTTTTTTAGACAATGTACTAACTTAACGTATTTCCGGCGATTCCAAATGCTTTGAAAACCTCCTCGACTATAGCATAATCGGCTTTTTCCGATTTACGGATGCCCTCTAAAACAACTTTGCTCTCTCACTTGTCGATCTTTAGGGCCATTGTTGAGCTATCCACGAATTAGGCACAGCTTCTAGCGCTGACAAGATGATTGCGGCGTAGTTTCGTATCATAAGTATGCGGGGGTAACGTTTTTAAGAATTATATATATGTGTATGAATCTATATATATACATCTATATATATATATATATATATATATATATATATATATATATATATATATATATATATATATATATATATATATATATATATATATATACATATATACATATATGTACATATATATTTATATGTATATATATATATATATATATATATATATATATATATATATACATTGGCTATTGTTAATAATCCATCATTGTTATTTTAGTATGAATAAAAGTTTGAGGTTAAATATTTTATAAACTAAAAATGATATTTTCTTAGGTTTTTAGATTTTTGTTGACAAGTATATTAGTTTTTTTTTTCACTATGCGAATAAGTAAACGTTCATTTCTTTTATTTAAAATGCTGCGTCTTCCAGGACATGGAAGGTTTCTAAAAGTTGCATGTGTTGTGTTAAAATGTTTTGCAATTTTTCTCATTGTGATATTTTGTTCTTTCATTACTATGATTTTACATTTTGTTATATTATCAACAAATTTTCTAGTCAATTTGATTGTTTTTTTTGCTGAAATATTGTAGTTAATTAGATAATCATTTTTCAATTTCATTTGTACGCAAATATTTCAAATATTTATAACAATTTTAATAAAAATACTCAAACAAATATAAATAATTCGCAAATAAGTGCAAAGTTATAATCAAAAACAAATGAAATTTTGAATAAAATTTGAAATAACAAAGTCGATTGTTAATTATTTTAGATTATGAGACATATTTAAAAAAACAGCAATACAAATAGCGCCATCAAATAATATTTTTATGAATTCTATATTTATTTGAAAGAAAATAGGATGTTCATCAAAATATGCTTTTTGATTTAAAAAGAGTCAAAAAATCATTGATTTAATATGAATCGAAGTCGAATGATATAAAACAAAATGATGGATTGTTATTAATGGTCAATACTGTATATATATATATATATATATATATATATATATATATATATATATATATATATATATATATATATATATATATATATATATATATAAATTAGCAAAAAATTACTTAACAAAAATTTTTCTTATTTAACACTGTGTTTCATCAATGAAGACTCCTCAGAAATCTTCTGATGAATCTTCATTGACGAAGCAAAGTGTTACAAACATAGTATAAAATTTACAAAATAGATTTTTAAATTTAGTTGAAACTGAGTTCGATAGAAAAAATTTGCTTATACAACAATTTAACACAGCTCATCAAGCATGGCAAGCAGCAGTAATTACTCGCTTAGGACAGGTTAATGCAGCTCGCCTAGCGAGGACGGGAACGTACAAAAAACGTACAATAATGTTCAGACTCCGACGCGTTCTAAACTGATTCTAGATTAGGCGCTCAAAGATGTCCTTTCAGGACGTTCTACAGGCGTCGTAAAAAGACTTAAATAAGACTTTTTGTTTAAGTGCAGTTATACAAAATTGGTCTAGAAAATACGTCTTTTAAAGGATTAAAAGATGTTCTGAACGTCTTTTGAACGTTCAAAAGACATTTGTTATGCAATGAGCGTATTTTAGCAATCAAAGAATTTGTTGGGTTTTGGAACAAAAACTTAACATTCAGAAAACGTAACACAAGTTATTAATAAAAACAAATAAAACACAAAATTAAAATTAAAATCAAAATTAAAACATATTTCAAATTACAGATCTAAAAAATATCATAAAAACTTTTGTCGTGGTTTCGTTTTTCACGGTCTCTGACGCCTTTTCTATCTGGCGCTCTTTGGAGGATATCTCCAGCGCAATTTTTTGGTTCATTCTCAGCATACTTGGGCATGGTCTCTGCAAAATACAAAAAAAAATACCTAAATAAAATTTATAGAATATAGAATAAAGAATTTAATAAAATTGCAATCAAGTTAGCTTATGCAAATATAAAGGCTACCTAAACTATCATTGTTATATAATAAGTAATTATATCTTAACAAAAAAAAGACAACTTATTATTATACATAATATATTAGTTTGATCTAGCGCAGAAGGTAGCGAAATTAAATTAGCTAATTTCATCGATGGGAGTGAAATCCTGAGGAACTTGAGGCTGCTTAAATGAGTAAGTATAGAATGTGTTTTTATACTTCGGTTTAAAGCTGAAATTTTTATTAACAAAAATTATAGGGTTTTAAATGTCAGTAATAGTAAATGGACATACACTTGCTCCTCCAAGAGTGTAACAATTACATCACTCAGTTTTAAATCTACAGTTTTAAGAATGTAAATCGGTAGAACTTCAAGATGTTTATAAATAAACCCTTCCATTAAGTATTAAGTATAGCCTCGTTCCAGGTTTGCAGTAAGTCATTTTTTAATACTAATTTTAATTTCTATTTTTTAATACGTTTTCTATATTAAACACTTTGTCTCTTTATTTCATAACATTCTATTACTAAAAATACAGCAGCAGCAATAACTGAGCCTCATACTTGAGTAACTAGTAACTTGAGCCTCTTTTTAAAATAGCCACCATATAAAATTTCCTATATATATGGGAGTGTTTTCCCATGCTTTTTTACCAATCCACCGTAGTGCATTTGCAAAATCCTCAAACATTCTTTTTTTTTCTTACTTTTTATCATCTCTATCCCCACCGCTTCCACAATTACTACCGTTTTCTACATCTCCACCTTTATCAGGTTTGCTTTTGTCTGGTTTGTCACCACCTTTGTCTGATTTGTCACCACCGTTATCTTTGTTTAGCTTTTTTTTTCCTGGTGATACACCTGCAAAATTTTTAATAAATGTCGTCACTGCTAATAATACAGCTCCAATTATAAGATATGCAGCGAAAGGACTCCACCCCAATCTATTTATTATATTAATAATAGTGCCTGTCAAAGTTTCTTTAACACTATTAATTATATTTAAAATTCTACTTAATACAAACTTTGATATATTAACCAGTTCTTCATAATCCTCTGTTGGTTTAAAAGATCAACTTTTGCTTTATTTAGTAATTTATTTTGCAATGCAATTTCTGATGCTCTAGCCTCATTAACCGCTTTTAAATCTTGATATTCTTTTTTAGCATTTTCAAATATTTTGTTTGCTTCAAATGCTTTATTTTGTGCTACGTTTAACCTATTTTCTAAATCTGCAGCAGCTTTTTTACTCATTGCACCAGCATTTTTTCTTCTATTAATAAATCTTGATAAACTTTTATTTATTTTGATGTAGAAACGCAAACTACTTTTAGGCGTAAATTACTTTACATCACTCATGTTAGAATATATAACTTAGTTACATTTAAAAGTGTTTCGTTTTTTTTTACATAAATTGTTTCTTGAAAAAGTTATTTACTTTTGCAAGTAAAGGTTATTTGCATTTTTACTTTTTCTTGTAAGTGTGACTTACTTTTATTCGTAAATCGTGTAAAGTAAATTACTTTGAAAAGTAATTTTGATTATAATTATGTAAAAAATTTACATCGAAATGTAATTTACTTTTTAAATGTAAAAAAAGTTATTTATGAAGTAAACTTACGTAAATATAATATTTAAAAGACATAACGCTTACTTTTCGATGTAAAATAAAACTACATCATAACAACAAATTACTTTTACGTGTAACAGTAACTAATTAGCAAAAACATCTTAAATAAAAGTAATTTGAAAAAAATTGTTATTTACATTTACAAAAAAAAGTAATTTTTTTCTTTGAAATTTTATACTTAGTAATTAAGTAAAATGTAAGTTATATTATTTACTTTCTCAAAGAACAGTCATTTCATGTTGATTTAACATAAATTTTGAGATAGGTAGCGTATTCAAATCCATTGCCTGTTTGAGGGCATTTTTAGGTAAAACATCAGGTAATACTCTGATGCATGCAATGTTTGTTGTGGGGCATCGGGAAAGGATTTTTTTTCACGTTTATCGTAAAGGGTAATCCTATTATAATTAAGGGCAAATATAGCCAACAGGCGCATGAGTGCTAATAGGGGCTGCTAAATAATCATTGATTTTTTATTTCTTTTTTTTTTGTTTAGCAGAAATAGGTTAGTGGCCATAATGAAACTTTGTTGGGGGAGGTAGGGGGAATGGGGCATAATTTCTAAGCTATAGGTAATTCATGCATGTGTAAACCTTGACTGAGTCACTGTTCGTTAGAGCGCCCTTTTTCTTCAGTTTTTTTCTTTATATTTGCCTTTTCAATTAAGTATTTTGTTATGGTAATACGACGCAATATAACATTTTTGGTATCCGCAAGGACATCGACTGCTAAAACAGTTTTCAAAAAATTATAAGTCATTTAAACTATCTGATATAGTTTATATGATTAAAGGATTGTTAGTCAGATATAATCTTTTATTGCGTTTTATCATATATAATCTATTTGAAAAAAGATGGTAAGGAAAGCTGTTCAATCTTCTACTATAGGTTGTGTGCACCTCAATAACCTACTTTTTGTTGCGTTGGTGTCCAACCCGCAAAAGGATGATTAGAAAAATAAAATCTTATTCAATTAAAATAGTGCTTTAGAATAAACTTTTAATTTTTTTTCAAACGTTAGTTTGACTTCACAAGTTGTTTGTCGGCTATCAGTTGTTCCAGAATCTTGCGATTGGTTTTTCACTACCTTCCAGGTTAGGCAAGGCTCTGAAACTTCCAGCATTTGTGTAAACTTAATAAAATTACATGTCGAAATTGTTTTCAGAGCTAACTGGCGAATTTTACTTTTTCTAAACTTTTTTTTATTTTTTTATTTTACTTTATCTTTCAGACTTTACTTTGATTTTACCTTATCTTGACAGCATTTGTGTAGTCCCAATGAACATGCATGTTAAATTTGTTTCCTGGGCAAAGGGGTCGTACTCTTATTTTTTTTCTCTAACATTTTGTTTTTCTTTAAAGTTGGGGTTTATAAATTTTTAGAAAGAAAGATTTATTGCAGAAAAGCTTTAAAAATATTTTTTTGATTTATATGTTTTATTAATAATTTTTTAATTAACCGAGCCGGGCATATTTGTAGTTATGCTGCTGTTTTTTGCTTCTCTTATTCAGCGTGGTTGTTGTCAGAACCGTCCCGAAGAAGTCTCTCATTGGGGAGGGGGGTCGTAAGTGTTTTTTGCAAACTAGAGGCACACACGCATATTGAAAAAAAAGGTCCCCGATATTTGATATTTGCCAACTATACTTCAAAACTTGCCAACTAAATGTACAAATGTGCTAACCCAAATGCATATATAACAGCTTTGGGGTGGAGGATACGCCTTCACCTCCCGTTTGGGACGGCCCTGGTCAGCCCTGGTCGTAACAACCACTCTAACAGAAATAAAAATTAATTTTTTTCTTGTTTATTTATTAAAAGCTATTCATAAAACTGTTGTCTGGAATAAACTAAATTCAATTCGTCTATTCCAGACAACAATTATCCCTTAATTATTCTATTATCTAACAATTTTTCTAGTTAGTCATTTCCAGAAATAACTTTTATTTTGGTTAGATTGGTTTTTAACAACCACGCTGAATAAAGGAAGCCAAAATACAAAACTTAAAACAAAATTGCAAAATGTAGAGCCATTTCCAAAACAAGAACATTAAACCACCCAGTGGGCACAGTACGTTTTTAAAACGTTTTTTGGACGTTTTTATTAGGTTTAAACCTTATAAAAACGTCTAAAAAACGTTTTAAAAACGTACCGTGCCCACTGGGCAGACAGTCTTTTAAAAAAAACATCTAAATAACTGATGTAAATAACTTCAAGGTTAATTTAAAAAAATATTCAAGTTAAAAAAGTAAAAATCTAAAAGTAATTAACTTTTAAAAAATATACAACTTTTTCTAATCACAACAACCGCTTATTTTAATTTATTTAATATAGCGTATTTAGTAGAATGGTTTAAAAAAGCACACTTTCAAGTTTAAAATTATATGGTCGATTGTGAAGAAAAGTGTCTTGATGTTATTTTATAATACAGATGAAATACATCAAGTTCTTTTTTTTTCAGTAAATTTTTGTTACTTTTTTTTACTTAATTTTCAAAATTTTAAAGTAAAAAAGTTAACAAAAGTGCAAATCACATTATTTAAAGAACCAGATTCCAATCACATATTTAAAATCATGCCCGTAGCAAGCTTTTTGTTTTTGTTTGAGAATTTAACTTTATATAACGACATGGAACAAACTGCAAACATTTATATAATCATGTTTATGTAAAGCTTTTCAAAAGTATTGCGATAATCGGAGTCTGTTAACAATAAACCCCTTAAAAGGAAATAAAAGGAAAGTCAACAAACTTTCCTTTTATGCCATTACTGTGAGAGAGATGAGTTTATAAGATTTATGAATACATTTTTTAAACATTTAAACTAAATTTAAGTTCATTAACAAGTCCGTTTCTAACTAAATTCCGTCCTAACTACGTCTTAAAAAGACGTCCTTTGGCGTTACCATTTAGAACCGGTTCTGAGCGTCATAATAATGTCGCAAAAAGACGTCTTATTTACTTCTTAAAAAGACGTCCTTTTTAAGTCCTATAAAGACGTCATCTGGCGCTGCCATTTCGAACCGGTCCTAAACGTCCTAAAAAGACGTCTTTTCGACGTCATATCGACGTCGACGTATCTACTGGGTGGAGCCTGGAAAAAAAAAACCCTAAAACTTTTACTATCTCTACCCCAAATGCGAGGGAATCAAATTAGTAACTTTTATTTTTTATTTTCTTTCACTAAATTTAAGTCGATAGGTTTGAAAATTCAAAATTGAAATGTTATGATTGTATAAAGTTTACACCTAAACCGATAATCAATTTTGAATGACTTGTTTTTAATGACTTTATTATAAACGGATATGTAGGGGTTTGGCAATATAAACAAGCTGCAGCTCTGAAACTTTCAGCGTTTCTGTAGTCCTGATGAGCATGCGTTAAAATTGTTTCAGGTCAGACGACCAGATAGTCCATGGGGCTGGGGGACCTGCGACCATGCCCCACTTTTTTTCTCAATAAAATTTTTTTTTTGTTTAAACTTAGTTAAGATAACTTTAAAACTATTGTCTTCAAATTTTTTTTTAGGTTTTTATTTTTAACAACGTTAAACATTTCTTAGATAACATTGCTTCCCAAATTTTTATGATTTATATTTGTTCCATTTGGTTTTGATCATTTTATGTTTAATAATCTTTCTTCAAATGTTTTAAGAAACGTAATGTTTATAGAGTTGAATTGCATGTATACAATTAAAAACAGTATAAAGTAATGATTTTAACAGAATTTTATTTTGTATAATTTAAAATTTGAATTAAAAAATATATTTTGCTAATTCTAAAATGGTAACAGCAAGTTGTTAACAGAAATAAAAAACCTGTCATTACACTAGTATAGAAGAAATTTGTTACCTATTAAAGTCATCATTAACATTTTTAACATTAACAAATTGAGTATAATTAAACCTTGCGAAATGGAAAATTTCTTTTTGTCAAAGTAAGATAAAAGAAATCAATCACTGTTTAATTTTGTATTACCATGGTGTTTGCTTAAGTTGCTTCCATTAAAATAAATACTATTGGTTTCTCATTTTTAAATTAATCTCAAATTGTTTTTAGTGTTACAGTTAGAATGGATTCATGTGATTTTGGAAAAAATTGAAATGATACTTGTCATAAACTAAGTTGTCGTAGAAAGATTGATTTAAAGAAATTTGATTGCTATAGAGAAGATGCCAGAGAAGAATTTATTTGGAGATCTGGCATAACAGATGATAAAGTCTTAACAATCTGCCTTTATAATGCAAAGATTTTTTGTACACACTTTGAAAAGAAGCACACAAAATGTTGTAATTTATGGACAAGCATAAATCAAAAAAAAAAAAAAAGCAATCAAAGGTAAATATTGTTGATAAAAAATTATTGTAAAACCTTTTTTGAATAATGAAATTAAAATCTACTTGTTTATAAAAGTTTGCAAAAAAGCTGATATGGTTATGCATTATATATTGAAATAAGTACAAATAATTTTCATATTGATAGGTAATTACTAAAATCAAATTGTTCTTTTCATTTCAGGGAGTCATTTAAAAACATTAGACATGGCAAAACAATTAAGAATTAATTTTCCAAATGTTGTGCCTGGATATCAACTTTGTCGAAGCTGCTTTGATGCTATAATCAGTAAATTTCATGAACTAGATAATTGTGAACTTGAAGAATCTATTTCATGTGGTACTTCTGAAAATCACGAGAGGCATTAAATGTTAGTTTGGAAACAATATGTGTATCCCCCATAAAACTTTATAGCATTCCAAAGCATCAACGGTTATCTGTTGCTAAAAGTAAAGTTATAAAAACAATGTCAAAGTATGAAGAGCATATTTCAAAAGTATATAATGTTAGGGAAGAAGAACTAAAACTTAAAACTCCTCATTCGAAAGTTATTGACAAAAGTAAATGCAATGATCTAGACAAACTAACAGCAGAAATAAAAGAAAAGTTAATTGTTTCTGACCGAAAAACTAAAATTCAGTTGTTAACATTTACAGCCGAGTCTTGGTCAAGATATTTTGCTGCAAGATATTTCAACGTCACTATATACCAAATTCAAGAAGCGCGCAAACTAAAGAAAATAAGTTGGATTTTATCAGTTCCAGGCATTAAGAAAGGAAAAATATTTTCACAAATAACATTAAATAGAGTCAACAAGGTATACCATGATGACGAATTTACAAGACGAATGCCTGGTAAAAAAGATTACGTAAGTATAGGTAGAAAACAACACATGCAAAAGCGCCTTATTTTATGTAAACTTAAAGAACTTAACGTTTCTTTTAAAACTAACTATCCTCAAGAAGTTATTGGGTTTTCTAAGTTTTGCAGTTTAAGACCAAAATGGTGCATAACTGTTGGAGCATCAGGCACTCATTCTGTTTGAGTATGTACCCTCCATCAAAATGAAATACTCTTGACCAATGCTATACAAATAAAATGTACTTGCAAAGATCTGATGACAAAAGTTGTTTGTGATGTGACAAGTAACGAGTGCATGGTTCATCGATGTCCGAACTGTTCAGGTAAAGTTTCTTTAAAGAAGTTTCTGGATGTACAACTAATTGACAATGACGAGGAGGTGTCATTCAATCAGTGGCAGAAAACAAACAGAATAACATTGATCTATCAGACAACAACAACGGAAGAATACAAATTGATGTTATCAGAGGCAATAAACAAATTAACAGCTCATTCCTACATTGCGAAATGTCAAGCAAGAAACCTAAAGCAACAAAAGGAAAATTTAGCAAAAGACTGCTGTATTGTCTTAGGTGACTTTGCAGAAAACTTCACTTTTGTGATTCAAGATGAAATCCAAAGTTACCATTGGTGCAAAAGTCAATGCACATTGTATCCCGTTGCCCTCTACTTATTAAACGAAATTGACCAACTTGAAGAAAAATCATTTTGCTTCATGTCAGAAGATAAAGAGCATGACACTGGTTTTGTGTATGAAGTTCAAACACAAATAGTTAACTATTTAAAAGAATATCATCCAAAAATTTCAAAGATTCTTTCATTTTCGGATGGTTGTGCTGCACAGTATAAAAATCACAAAAACCTTTTCAATATCTGCCTCCATAAAAATGATTTTGACATTGATGCAGAGTGGACATTTTTTGCTACAAGTCATGGTAAGCCACCATGTGATGGGATTGGTGGCACTGTAAAACGATTAACTACAAATGCAAATCTACAAAAGCCCATAAATGACCAGATATTGAATTCTAACAAAATCTTTGACTACTGCACTAACAATATTAAAGGGATTATTTTTTTCAAGATTGAAAAAGAAAGACTTACAGAATTGCGCACCACTTTGAAAACTTGCTTTGAGCTAAGTAGAACAATTCCTGGAACTAGGAGCTATCATCAATTTAAACCAGAATCTATAGATACTTTAGCTTTAAACAAACAAGTGAAGATGTTCATATAACAAGCATTTTTTCTTTTTCTGGTATTCAAAGTTCTTAAAACGATCAGCAAATTAACATTGATGCCTTGAAATTAGGCGAATTCATTATGTGTAAATATGATGCGTTTGATTGGATTGGTATGATCAATGAAATTGATAATATAGAGCAAGATGTTATGGTAACGTTTATGCACCCGCACGGTCCTTTTAATAAACTTTTCTGGCCATCTAGAGTAGATGAGTGTTGGGTGCCAATTACCAACATAACTTGTATAATTGATGCACCTGTAATAACAAATGGACGCTTTTATACTTTGACCGTCGATGCATCTAAGCTAATCTTAACATTATCTTGACTTTCTTATTATTGTATTTTATTTTATATTTCTTATTTTTGTATTTTATCCTTATTTTTGTATTTTAATTTAAGTAAAACGGAACAAGTATAAAGCAATAAATATTTTTGAATACAATATTTTCAAAGCTATCTTAAATTTAAGACACATTTATGTGTTAAAAAAAAAAAAATTTGTTTTGAGAAAAAAAGTGGGGCATGGTCCCAGGTGCTCCAGCCCCATGGACCATATGGTCGTCTGGCCTGAAACAATTTTAACGCATGTTCATCAGGACTACACAAATGCTGAAATTTTCAGAGCTGCAGCTTGTCTGGAAGATAGTGAAAAACCCATCTCAAGATTCTGCTCGAAAAAGTGGGGCACATGCCCCCCACCCCTAAGTTTCTTGGCACTTTTTTAATTTTAAAATGCTCGTTTATCGACACTACATAAATACAGAAATTTTCATAGCTCTAGCTAGTCTGAAAGTAGGTGGAAAATGTATTGCAAGATTCAGCTACAAAAAAGTGTGGCCAGTGCCCCGTTATCCATATATGTAAATCCATATACTTGCAGATCAAAATTAATACGTTTTCTGGTAGATCATAAAATTACGAATAATGTGTAGAATATTTTTTTTGATACCATCAAGGCCAAGAGGGTTTTTTTGAGCATCAAAATCAGGTATATAAAAAATTGCCTAAATTTATTTAACTTGATAATTACAGGTACTTAAAAATATTTTTTTATAATATTGATTATTTCATTGGATTCGTCAACCCTGAAAATAGCCAGGTACAAATTTTTAAGTCAAAATATCAAATATTTTTAAAGCTATGTGACATGGAACCTTTAAACAAAGATCTCAGTTCTGAGAGGACAAGAGGGGCCTAGCCAAGATCAGTTGAAAGTAAAATGATCATATTTCAGGATCCTCTTGGAGCTAGAAGCTAAAGTTTTCTAGGTATTCTTGTTTTACTAAGTACTCTCAACTGTATAAAAATCAGCAAAATCTGAGAGGTATGGTGACATTTTTGAAATTTTCTGGCTCAATTGACATGGAATTACCCTAAACTCAAATTAAATAACCTTCTCAATAACATTTTTAAGCACGGTGGATTAGGGAAAGTTGTAACACATGTTCAGGTTATTGAGTTTCAAAAGCGTGGTTTGCCACATGTTCGTATTTTACTTCACTTTGAAAATGATGATAAGCTTGAAACAGCACATTGATTGATGTTTCAAGCTTATCACAAAGATCATGATTTTAAATCATGATCTTTATGACGTTGTTTAAACTTGCATGATTCACAGTCCATGCGACATAACGAATTCGAATTCTCCCTGCATGAAAGATGGGGTGTGCAGCAAAAATTATCCTAAAGAATTTAGTGTTAACACTGTAGCAGTTTATAATGGTTATCCACGCTATAGACGTCGTGATAATGGTTTGGTTATCAATATTAAAGGTAACTGCTGGGTGGTACCTTACAATCCATGGTTATCAAAGAAATATCAAGCTCACATTAATGTTGAAGCCTGCATGTCTGTTAAGGCTGTTAAATATTTGTACAAATATATATATACAAGGGTCACGACTGTGCCAATATTTTAATAAATGAACAAATTAATCAAGATGAAGTAAACACTTTTTTAGGTTGTCGTTATGTAAGTGCACCTGAAGCATTGTGGCAAATTTTCGAGTGTCCAATAAGTCATATGTCACACACTTTTATATGCCTTAAAGTTTATCTACCTTAAAATCAATTAGTGTATTTTAGAGAATGATCAGAACAAATGGCTTTAGGTAGTGCAGCTCAACGTGATACGCACCTAACGGCATTGTTTAAGTTAAATACTGAAAATGAAAGAGCACATTGCTATTCGTACGTAGACATTCCTTATCACTTTATATTTGATGATAAACATTGTAAATGGAAGGTTAGACAAAGAGGTGGCAATAAGGTGATAGTAAGAATGTATAAAGTTAATCCAACTGGAGAATTGTTTTTTCCTAAACCGTTACTTTTGCAAGCAAAAGGTGCAACCTTGCTTGCAAAAGGTGCTTGCAAAAGGTGCAAAAGGTGCATCTTGGGAGGATGTGCGTACTGTTAATGGTATTGTCCTTGAAACATTTTGTGAAGCATGTGTTTTGAAAGGTTTGACACGGAATGGCAGAATTTTCTTTCTGACGCGGTTTTAACACGTATGCCAAAGCAAATTAGTAAGTTGTTTTCCATTATTTTGACCTTTTGTGAACCTGACAATCCTTTGCTTCTCTGGAATACATACAAAGCTTTTATGATGGAAGATTTCATTCACCGCTCAGTCTCACTTCTAGTAGCTGAATAAGCTACTCTTCATCAAATTGAAAAGATTATAAATCAAAGTGGTAAAACGCTGGCTGATTACAATCTGCCTGTTATTGATGAGTTTATGCGCCTAAGTCTAAAAAATTTTGATGAAAATGTTCAACAATCTATTGACAAAGCCAACCGAATGAGACAGTTGCTTAATGTCAATCAATTAAATGTATGTAATGCTATCCTTGCTGCACTGAATGAGCAACCAAGTGTATAAAATCAACATGCTAGATTATTTTTCATGAATGGACCAGCTGGTAGTGGAAAAACCTTTACTTATAGTTATTTGATTGCTGAAACCATGAGTAGGGGCTTTAAATCTGCTACAGCTGCATGGACTTGCATAGCAGCAACTCTTCTTACAAATGGATCTACATTGCATGGTTTATTCAAACTTCCTGTTCCAATATTGGATAATAGCACATGTAATGTAACTCCTAACTCTATACACGGGCATTTTTTAAGACAAGTTGTTTTGTTTTTTGCTTGATGAAACATCCATCATACCTAAACATGCCACAAATGCAATTGATAGGTTGTTAAAAGATATTTGTAACAACAACTTACCGTTTGGAAAATATCATTCTTTTTAAAAAGGAAAAGAAGTAGTTTTTAATATTTCTATTTTTTTTGAAGTAGGTTTAAAATTTCAGGTTTTTAAAATCTTATATATTATAATCTTAAATATTTTTAATTACTTAAAAAATAAATCTAGAATGTTAAATTACACCAGGTTGTAGAAAATAGTTATAGTTTAATGATAAAGTTACTGACTGTTACAGCAGATTAAATAGATCAAAGATCTATTTAATCTATTTAATAACCTACTACCAAAGTGAAAATTTACTATCAGTTGTTTGTTTGTTTTTCTGTTTAGTTGACAATAATAAAGAGAGAGGTAGTAAGTTTAAAAGGATTTTTATTTTTTAATAAAGTAACTAAAATGTTTTTTAAAATATTGTTGTTCACTTTAAAGTAAAACAGTAGGTTTTTTTAATTTTATACAATAAGTCCAAGAACTTAGGTACTACTTTAAATTATATTGTCAATAATAAAGATAAGAAATTTAAAATTCCAAGTAAGACAGCTTTTTATTATTTTACATCAAGTTAGTTTAATAAGGATTTATTTTCTTTAGTTGATCAAGAGAGAGAGCTAATAAAGGTATTAGTTACATTAGTTAAGTGAATTTATTTTTAAAAAGTTAAGTAGATATTTTAACGTCTATACATTTAATTGCTTTTATCGTTTAGACACAGAATTGAAGACTGAAATAAGCCAGTGTTTTTGCTATTAGGGGTCGTCCATAAAGTACGTACGCTCATAGGGGGGAGGGGGGAGTTCTTTAAAAAGCGTACGAAAGCGTATGGGAGGGGGGGGGGAGGGTTCAATTTAAAAGTACGTACTTCGATTTTCTAATTTATCACAATTAACCAGCTAATCAATAGAAAAGTTACATTCTGACTAAAGATTCTAGTTTGCCAACATAAAAAGATGTATGGTATATGAAGTAGAGGGTCTAGTTTTCCTCTATGCACACACATGTATGGGCGCCCTCAGAATTTTTTGATGTTGCCGATAGGACACTTTCACACATCGTGCAAACTCATAACTTAAGTTTGTTTATACCTATGCCAAATGAGGAGGCCTTGCAAAATATCGGGATGGCGGAGGCCTGTGAACAAAAAGCCTTAAAACGCTTACCCTCCCGACCCCCAAAATGAGAGGGGTGTAAATTTTGCATGGCTATAACTTTTGGATTTTTAAAAAAATTTGGATGGCCTCCGCCATCCAAATTTTTTGCAAGGCCACCTCATTTGGCATATTAACAAACTTAAGTTTGCACGTTGTGTGAAAGTGTTCTATCATCAAAAATCAAAACATCAAAAAATCCTGAGGGGGCCCATGCACACATGCCCGCCCTTATATACTGGCCCTGAGTAAGACCTGAGGGCCGTGGTTGATGGGACGGAGTCACCCCAAAAAAAACGTGTCAATGGCGTCTCAAAGACCGCTAGGTTTTGCTAAAATAAAAAGCTTCTTAAAATAGCAAAAGGGCACAAAATTTGCTGTTGCTCCCTCCCACTGGGTTTTACCCTTTGTTTTCAATATTACTGATCTCACCTTAGACTCGTTTTTTACTTACTAAAGAGGGGTGCCTGAAAAAAACGTCCACCTTAAGTATAGTTTATTTAAATTTGATTCGTTAAAAAAATAAAAAAAGTTTTCCGTGTTTTTCACCGAGATTCGAACCTGGATCTCCGTCCACTATTGCCGCCGCATAAACCTTTCGCCCAAATACAAACTTACAATAATTAATTTTTAATTTATTTAAATTATTGATTGCATTTGTACTTGAAGACATTTTTAAAATGCGTTAGCAAAGAGCTTTGGGTAGTATAAAGTATCTAAGGTAGCCTCCGTCTTATATTTTTTTAATTAAACTTTTTAATTAAGAAAAAGGAGGGATGGGGCGGGGGAGATATTTGAGGGGGGGGGGGGGGGTATTTAATAAACGTACGTACTTTTAAGGGGGGGGGGGGGGTATAAAAGTACGCATGGCAACAGGGGGGAGGGGGGGTCAAATTTCAAAATTTTTGGCGTACGTACTTTATGGACGACCCCTTAGATGTTTGTTATTAGAAATTTGTTTATTTGTACTGTAACTGGAATTTTAAAGCTTCTTATACTTTAAGTTCTTAAGCTTTGTTTTCTATTTTCTTTTAGGAGAGTTGGAAAAAAAACTAAGTATAAATTGTATGATTAGTATAGTTAAATAAATAATGCATTTATATCTGTACCTCGAAAGTCCAAGTCAGTTGTCACATTTTAGAAATTGTCCAGGAGAGAGTATAAGGCACATGAAATATAATTTTGACAAAAAAAAAGTTAAATGAAAAAAGTAAATTGTTGTTTCTGGATGTTTTTCCTTTGAACAATGTGGAGACACCAGACCTTCATAATTACTTTTTTTTATATTGTCGTCGGACAACAGTCTTTATACCTATGTAGATACTGAATAAACTAAAAAGGTCTCATACATAACTAATTTTCACAAAACACTGGATAAACTACCTTTGTCTTCTGAGGTACAGATATCAAAATTTAAAGTTTATTTTAGTTTATAGTTTTGGTTTAGTTTATAGTTAATTTTGGTTTAGTTTTAGTTAGTTTTAGCTTCAGTTATCTTATTTCTTACTTTAGACAACTTCAAGGAAGAAATGAGGGGATTTGGTAAAAAAAAATTATAATTATATATTTATTTATATATATTTATTTATATGTAAATATTATTCTATCAATTATTCTGAGGTATACTTTTTGTCTTTAGTGTCTGGGAGAAGCATAACTGGTAGAGCTGTGTTTTAAATTTTATATATATTTTTATGGAGAAATATGTGCAATAGGTGAAAGAATTATTTAATACAAATATGACATTTTTAAACTGTTTGCATTTTACTCATAATTTTATTAAAATTAAATTTTTCACAAGTTTAACCTTTTTAAATTTACTTTTTTTGATTACTATTATTTTTAGCATCCTCCTCATCCTGTTAATATGGTGAGGTTATGCTATATATTTTAATTAAAAATAATTGTAAGTATTTTTAATTTTTATTATATCCTTCTAATTGTAATTTTAGAGTCATAACATTTGAGCAATACCAAAGATGCTGCTCCCAACACCCATGGTGTCTCTCGGAGAGGTCCTTCAATAAGTGGCAAAGTAATGGGGTTATGGATGAGCCATCCTTTAAATGGAGGGCTCATCTATACCGGGGTGTTGGGAGACACCGAAGAAAAAACAGCAACCAAAAGGTTGTAAATGTCTTCTAACTGTGAAGATATAACTTTTTTGTTGCTGCTTTTTTTTCAGTGATTTTTTTATTTTTTTTATTTTTTTTATTTTTTAATTTTGTAATTTTTTTTTTTAATTTATAAATTTTTTTTCAATATGCTGTTGTATATTTGGTTTGTTTTTGCCATTTTTAATTAAAATTTTATTTGTTTTTCACCAATTAAACTTAAATACAGTTAATTTGATTCATTACCCAATCATCATAATATGATGCTACATTCTATTGTTAAAAATAATTAATTGGTAGTTTTAAATTATTGACAAAACTGCTTTTAAAATTTACTATTTAGTACTATTGCCAAGACTATTTAGCTATATAAATGCAATTTATTTATATCTTTATTTGATTTTTTATCTTTAATGTTTTTAGTTTGGCTCCTTGAAGCATTTGTTTTTTTGCTTTTTAACTAAAAATTTTTAAATCTATTGTAATGTCTCTTAAATTTAACTAAAGTTTACTAAAAGCCAACGTGAAATAACGTCATAAAATAACACCGACAGGCTGCATCATGAGAGCAGTTTAAGTATGACAACAGACTACCGAAAAGCAGGTAAATTGTTTTCCAGTTGTTTTTTTGTTTTTTTTTTCTTTTTCTTTTATGTCTATTTATCTGTAACAATTTTTATTTTAGGTTTGTCGTATGACGCATTAATGCAATATAAAAGATCAAAGTTTACATATTTTTTAAAATTTGTTATACACATGGTTTGATTGTAAATTAACTTTTTTTTTGTTTGAAACGTATTTATACTCAATTGCTTAGTTATTTATAATAAATTTATTTAGTCGTGTGCATTAAACATTTTAAAGACAATTTGCTTTTTTAAAGAAACACGTATGAGAGGAATCTAAAAAGTTAATAACTCATGAATAGTTTACGTTCACTTCATATTAATTATTAATTAGAGTTCATGTTATAAAAGATATAACAAGAATTTAGCTTTAGTTTTTCGTCAATTTAAAGCATGATGAAGTGTTATTATTTTGTGTCAGTAACTAAAAACATATTGTGTTGAACTTAGTAATGTCAAGGAAAATAAAAAAGTATTTCCTCCATTTGCGATGTAATTGCTAAGTATAATAATTGTCTATTGGGCAACTCGAAGTAACTTTCAATCGGAAGCTATTGTAATTCAGACGAATTCCATACGATTTCCAGACGACCTGTATGCGAATCGCAAGATCGGACTCCATTCAATCACGAGAATACGCAGCGCTATCATCTAACCCTAACATGTACAAATACAAGTTATAGATTATCGGTACCATAAGTTAAGGATTATTGGTTTTTTTTGTTTTTTTTCTTTTATTACAAAATAATAAATATTTACAGTTTTTCCTTTAAAAACTACATTAACTCAGTTTTATAGATTTACAATATAAAGTTTTTACAAATGTTTGTAAATATATACATTTTCAATTTTTTATTCATTTTATTATATATTTGTTGCATTTTTTTGTTTTATATTTTTTTCTGTTTTTTTATTTTATATTTTTTTGTGTTTTTTGGTTTAATTTTTTTTTTTGGTGTTTTTTGGTTTAATTTTTTTTGTATTTTTTGTTTTTTTATTTCTTTGCCGTTGTGCGAAAAGTAATCGAGAGTTTTGATTAGGTTAAAAAAAGGAGAAATTCTAAAATAGGTTTTAGAAAGATTCATAAGGAAAAAAAGATTTATATCAAAACAAATTAGGAGGAAATACAGGAATTTTACACAAATCAATGTGCCGTTATTCTTGCGAATTTCGGAATTGTTCTGCTGTTTCCCAGTGAAAAATAAAACCGCGTCCCACATGGGTTCCGCGTGGGTTCCGTGTGGGATTGATGGGATTTACGTGGGACGGATTTTCCCATGTGGTATCCGTATGGAAATTTGTCACCTTAAACCCATGTGGGTAATCCCACATGGGATACATGTGGGAACCATATGGTATTTACACAAATGGGAAATCCCACGTGGGTTTCATGTGGGATTTGCATGGGAATTAATTTGAAAGCTGGAAACTAAAAAAAAAACTTTTAAAAAAAAACTAAATAAAAATTTTTAAATCGACATTGCATTGCGTTACGTTTACATTGTGTGAAAATATTTTATATTAATATAGAGAATGGCAAGCAAGTATGTAAGTACCACGAATAATGTTTATCTTTCTTTATAGAAATAAGATTAAGATTTGTGCAAATAGACGTATTATTAGGATAATATAATAGTTATTTGAATATAGATCTTGAGTATATTATCTGCAAACAATTAACTGATGAAAGTTCAAATGTTGTCAAAAACCAAGCATGCATGCATGGGACACTACAGTGTCCCACAAAGAAGTGCAGGTTTGAAAGTCAAAGAATCCCCAATTTTCTTTGTTAAAAAAGAAAAAAATAGGGTGGTGGTGGTGGGGGAGATAAGTTTCTGTAACTTTTTTTATGCTCCAAAACTTTTAACTTTAGATATAATAAGGTCCTTATGACTTAAGGGACTTACAAACTACATTGAGGAACAAAAACAGGATATTAACAGAAACTTTTCAATTTTTAATCTGGAGTACCACAGTGTTATTGGAAATAAAGCCTCTGGGTCCAGTTTTCAAAGTAATATAATCTAAAGTAATGTTTAAATAAAATAGTATACTTTAAAATGCACATAGTTATACATATAACTCCTGATATAGTTATACATATAACTCCTGATATAGTTATACATATAACTCCTGATAGTTAACTATATGTATAACTAGTTTTATACATATAATTTGTTATAGAAACTTATATTTTAAGGTTATGCTTGAACAAATTAGTACCAATTAATTCAAATTTAAGAATTAGTTAAAGTTCAAGTTAAAGTTCTTATTTATTCATTGTTTTTGTTAATTTTATATTTATTTGTTCAAATTTGTTAATTAGTACTATTTCTTACTACAGTAAGAATGTTTATCATTGTTGAATGTGATTTTATTTGTTAATTTTATTTTCAACATATTTTGACAACACCCTTTACATTTTAAATGATGACAGCTTTACTTTTCTATTGATGTTAAATTTATTACGTTTCAATAACTCAGATCGTATCATAACTGAATTAGTGTAAACTTTGTGGGGGTTTGTTGTATATCAAATGGTGTTTTAAATAAAGTAAAAATAATATATATATATATATATATATATATATATATATATATATATATATATATATATATATATATATATATATATATATATATATATATATATACACAACATTAAAAAAATAAAGTTGATACAAAGTTTCACTTTAAAACAAATACCATTAACATTGTGATGATAATAGCATTAGGAAACTAGTATTTATGTATTAATATTATGCTATAAATAAATAGTTTTTAATTCGTTTTATAAAATAGAGACTGACAACTGATAATTAATGGAAATAAATACAAATTATAAAAATTATGTGAACTTCATTTATTCTTAAATACTATATTAATGTTAGTCTACAAAGTTAAATCAATTTAGAGCATTGTTATTAGTTCTTTTGCGATTCGCACTTCCACTTCTGTCTCTCAAATTTATAAAATAGGTGGTCAAAGCTTGCTCAATAGGTAGATTTTCAGAATAACAATGCTTTTTTCTAACACTTTCTAAAGAGAAATATGGCAAATTGGTTACTTATTTTACCTAAATCATAGGATCATCTATGCATAATGATGTCAGATGATGACCTGGTTTATTGAACACCCTCACCCTTTATCAAACTCAGTCAATTTTTTGCCATCTCCCATTGAAAATGATGTCAGTTTTTGTTATCATATTATGATGGTATATCTGAATTGTTAATATAATATAAAAAATGCATATACAATCAATTTTTTTCTGGTTCAATTATACATTTATTCTCAACAGTACTAAAAGTAAAAAAAAAAAAACAAATTATTCTTTCAGATAAGCAAGCTAATTTCTGAATTTAAATTGTTTTTCCTATGATCCTCTACAGTTTTAAGCAACAAAAGCAAGAAGTTTTTAGACCACATTGTTGGTGTAAATACCTCTAAAACCTGCTCATAGCATAAATTGTTTTACTTTTTTTTAAATAAAATAATTTTTTTTTTTTTTAATTCAATTTTTTAATTGGCATTATTTTGGTCTCAACATTCCCTCCCCATTGTTAATTATTGTTAAACTCACACTGCCCCTCTATCTACTGGCATCATTTATGAATGATCCCATAGCCTAAATACTATATATATATATATATATATATATATATATATATATATATATATATATATATATATATATATATATATATATATATATATATTTATATATATATAATTTTTACTTTATTTACAACACTATTTGATATACAACAAATTCTTACAAAGCTTACAATAATTCAGTAAAATTCAATGTTAGTTATTGAAACCTAATAAATTTAACATCAATAGAAAAGTAAAGCTGTCATCATTTAAAATGTAAAGGGTGTTGTCAAAATATGTTGAAAGTAAAATTAAGTTACTAATAAAATCACATTCAACAATGATAAATATTCTTACTGTGATAAAATAATATAGTTAACAAATTTGAACAAATAAATATTACAAAATAGTGAAAAAACAATGAACAAATAAGAACTTGAACTTTAACTAAATCTTGAATTTGAATTAATTGGTACTAATTTGTTCAAGCATAACCTTAAAAAATAAGTTTATATAATAAATTTTATGTATAACTAGTTATTCATATAGTTAACTATATCAGGAGTTATATGTATAACTGCATGCATTTTAAAGCATTTTATTTAATTTATATATTACTTTAGATCATATTACTTTGAATACTGGACCCAGCGACTTTATTCCCAATTACACTGTGGTACTCCAGATTAAAAATTGAAAAGTTTCTGTGTATATCCTGTTTTTGTTCCTCAATTTACTTCGTAAGTCCCTTAAGTTTTATGAACCTTATTATATATAAAGTTAAAAGTTTTGGAACCTATAAAAAATTACGGAAACCTCTCTATCTCCCCCCTATTTTAATTTTTTTTTTTTTAATAAAGAAAATTTGACTTTCAAACCAGCATTTCTTTGTAGGACACTGCAGTGTCCCATGCATGCATGCTTGGTTTTTGACAACATTTGAACTTGCATCAGTCAATTGTTTGCAGATAATATACTCAAGAACTATATTCAAATATCATATGAACATGTTAGAGAATGTTCATATGATATTTGAACATCACAAATTTAATAATATTGTTGTGATATGTTGTATAAATAATACCATAATAGATTATGATATGAAAATAAGATAGGATATAAAGGCAATGATCAAAGAATAAATTTACTTATAGAAATTTAGATGTTTGTTTATTAGTTTCAGAATATTATATTATGTGTGACCGCGGCCTTCTATAATAACAGGCCTTGACATCGCGCAACAATTTGTTAAACTGAAGGCCAATTCCTAATACTGTGTTTACATTTTCATCTTTTAACATTAGACGAAAGTTTGTGTTCGCGCTTTTTTAATAAATCTTTAAAATTTGATTGGTTTATAAATTAGATAGCACAACTTCAAGACGATAACGTTGTAAGTTTCAAGGCGTTAACATTGTAAGGTAATAATATTGTCAAACTAACGATTAGTTTTTTTAAATGCCTTAAAAATGCCTTTGAAATGCTGTGTATCTCCTTGCAAGTCGAACTATCTCAACTACAACAAAAATATCAATTTATACAACTACAACTACAATATCAATTACAACTACAACGAAGTTTATATGATTGTTTGTGTATTAACTACAAGTTGCCAAGCATAAGGACTTTAACACGATTGACTTTAAAAATAAGCTCAATGGAGGACCTAAGTTTCATAAATAGTATTTTTATGAATTTAAATCCATTAAAAAGAATTTCCATACTACTAATTGATGAGGTCTATTTCAAAGCTTCATTACTTTACCAAAGAGGTGCTTTGTTTGGTCAAGCAGTAAACTACCCTGAAAAGTTAGCTAAAACAATTTTATCATTTATGATTAAATGTCTTTTGGAGGTCCAGAATTTATATGTAGAGCTCAACCTGTTGCAAATCTTTCCTCTGAATTTCAGTTTGCTCAATGTCAACAAATTGTCTATACAATAAATAATATTGAAAATAGTAAGACACTGGTAATAATTACTGATGGTAACCGTGTAAATCAAAGATTTTTTGGAATGTTCAAAACAGTTGATAGTAAACCATGGTTAACAACATCAGGTATATATTTATTGTATGATTATGTGCATCTACTAAAATATTTACTGAAACAATTGGTTGACAAAAAGACTGGGGGAAATTCAATTTTTGAACAATAAAGAACTGGCTTTGGCTAAGTGGAGTGATTTAGAAACTATATATAAAACTGAGTGCAATAGTCTTTTTAAACTATCTAAACTTTCAGCTAAATCAGTTTATCCAAAACCAATAGAGAGACAATCTGTAAAGTTTTGTTTGTCTGTTTTTTGCAAAGAAACAGTAGCTGCATTAAGAACGCATTCAGAGATTGAAAATAAACCATTTGAAGGTACTGATGTATTTATTGAAAGAATAATCACAAAAAAAAAATGCAGAGTATATTCTAATATTCTGCTAAAGAATTACTCACTAATTACCACTTCCAAAATACTAAAGCTATCATAATTTATGTGAAAATTAGTTTTGTAATTTATTATGCTATTTACTTGTTATGTTTTTTATTTTCTCATTAGCCTATATGTCTCAATATGTTTGGATTTGTAAATATTTACCCTGTTGAGATATATTGATAAAACTTTTTTTTGCTTGAATCAACTTTTGTTGGTGTTTTTTATTGTTGGTGATTTTTATTGTTACTATTTTTAGCAAAAAAAATTAAAAATACAGTTATCTTTTTAATATATAGATATATACTTTGTTATGGTTCTGCTTGTTATTGATACTATTTAATATTACATAAATATTCTTAATGAAATTTGAAATACGAAAAATATGATTATCTTTTAACAACTTTTTGGTTTTCTTTTTATATTTCCGTCTTTACTAGAGATTATTATTAGAAAACATAGACTGCCATTACACCCTACCTAATATAAAAATATATCAATATAAGTAAAAGTGAAAGTTTAATCGGCCTTCAGTTTTTACGGCAATTTGCGCGATGTCAAGGCCTGTTATTATAGAAGGCCGTGTGTGTGACGAAAAAGTAAAGATACTTTTGCATCCAGTGGCTATTGCACCCAACGTCTACATCATTGAAAAAGTAGGGTATTTACGTTTTTGTGTTTTTGTTTAACAACTTATCCAAATTGATCACTTTTTTTCAGGATTCTCCTCATGGGTTCAAGCTCATTACGCATATGTGTTCAATTACCCATAATACGTTAGTCATTGTAAGTAATAAATTAGGAAATAATTATTTGTGAAATATTGTAGTCATTAATGACTTCAACCTGGCTAATAATTAAAATTGCTCGTCTAATAAGGTTCCTTATTAAAACTCTCTCTCTCCCTCTCTCTCTCTCTCTCTCTCTCTCTCTCTCTCTCTCTCTCTCTCTCTCTCTCTCTCTCTCTCTCTCTCTCTCTCTCTCTCTCTCTCTCTCTCTCTGTCTCTCTCTGTCTCTCTCTCTCTCTCTCTGTCTCTCTATATATATATACATATTTATATTTATATATATTTGTATTTATATTTTTTTTTTAGAAAATGTTTGAAGAAAGTTAGAAGATACTAAAAACCTTGGTATTATGCAAGCCGAAGCGATTTAATTAATTCAATCGACAAAAAACGGCGTGTAAATCGCAAAAGAAAAAATAATTTTTTTAATATTCATTTTGGATGTATTGATTAATAGCATTTATTTTAAAGTAAATTCATTTTGCAACACGTTTTTTCATTTTATAAAATTTCGTTATAATAGTTTAAGGTAAATCCCACATAGGTTATAGGTGGAAAACATCACATGTAAAAGATCAAAAATGCTATTTATTTTGAATACCAAATGGGATAAAGTAGCAAATACCAGATTAAGTTAAGCCTCTCTGAAAGCTTCGATGATTAATTTTAAATTACTATTTAAGTAATTTTTAAATTAAAAGAATTTTAAAAATTATCATAGAAGACTTTCATTTGTCTAGTATTGACTACTTTTATACCATTTGGATTAAAATATGTGGCATTTAAGATATAACATGTAGTATTTTCCACCTATATCCCATGTAAGATTTACCACATAAAACCCATGTGGGATTTACAATATGAAACCCACATGGGACAAAATAATAATCCCCATATGGGTTACATATGGTAAAAACCCACGCGTATCCCATATGGGATTTACCATATGGAATCCATGTGGGATTTACAATATGAAACCCACATGGGACAAAATAATAATCCCCACATGGGTTACATATGGAAAAAATCCACGCGTATCCCATGTGCGCTTTTTCACTGGGTTAGTTTTTTCCAAACTATACAAAAATTTTGAAGGTTTTTCTCCTTCTTCGATTAGTTTTTGTTTCGTGCGAATAAACGCTCCGGGAAACTGGAGCAAGAAAAGAGCATCGCGTTTTTCTTTGATGCTATCAAAATTCGGGTGAGTGTTTTGTCGCTCCCGTTGGATTTCGTTTTCAATCCTTTTGATGTTTTTTTTGTTTTTCGCACGTTCCTGTTTGATATGTGTTGTAATTCAGCCATAACAAAAAGTTTGCAATCATCCCACCATTTTAGAATTGACTTTTAGGACCGTTTTTTAGTTTGCCAATCTTGAATTAAGAATTCAATTTTTTGCCTATGCACCTCTCTTTCCAATAGGGAACAATTTATTTTCCAGTATCTTGGTCCTCTCCTAGTTTTACTAAAATTCACAGTTGTTGACACGAACTCGTGATCGGAAAAAGGGTTGGCGAGAATTTTGGTGTATGTTGCTTTTTTGGCGATTTTATCACGGCAGTAGATTCTGTCGAGTCTACATTTAACCGTCTTATTGCGCCATGTGAATTCTCTTTTGTTGGAAAACTTGTAACGAAAAACATCAACTGGGTTATACCTACCTTGGAAGACCCCGAGTTCAGTAATGCTGTAGGTGTGATATTAAAAGTTGTTTGTACCTTTTGTGTCAAGAGGCAGGCTTTCGACCAAAGTGTTTTAAAACAATTATTTTTACTTATTAAAATGGAGTTTAATTTTGTGTTCATCAATTTTTATCATGGCGTTTAATATTCTCCCGTTATTGTCTCTTTCTAGTTCGTTTAAAGAATTGTTGGATTTAGAGAGAATCGTCACCCCACAACAGTTATGACTCGGACCGGAGTTCCAAATCGATTCGCCAGTCCATTCGTCACTCCGCTGTTTAACAGTGGAAGGTCCGATTAGTTTCCTGAAGATAGTCGAAGGAGGATTCTTTAAGAAACCCAAAAAAGTTGTTGCGTTTGTCTCGATCGTTCAGACCGTTTATGTTGCACGTTAAAATATTAATAGTCATGGTGGAGAGGATCAGCTTTCCTAACTTGAAAACTCGTGCAGCTTAAACATGAATATAATATTTTTACAACCTGACATAAGAAACACAAACATTTAAACCTTAACCTTAGAGCACGAGTTTTCGATTAAAATGACGTAATACGAACAATAGGACGCACTGGACCATAACATTCCACAAAAAAGCGCGAACTACAACACTTTGAATTACGACAGCTTAAACGCTTAAACAAAAATGTGACATGCATTTATATTTTATATTTATATATTTATTAAACACCCACTATACAAGTATACAAGGTAAATTAGAGTTTTATACATGATAATTATAAAAATCCTTGAATTATTATTATTATTATTTTATTATTATCTAGGAATATTTTTTTCAAGAATATCCTTGAAGATTGTTCTTTGTTCTTTTGAGTTCCAGCATTCAACTGCACATTTTAGGGTTTGAAGATCCGTTTCAGGAACTAAATTTTTTAAGCCAATAATTTTTTTTTTTTTTTTACTTTGAATTATTTTCTCCAGATTTAGTTCATGTTTATTACACAAACCCTTGATACTATCTAAAAAAGGTTGTGGGGCTGTTTTGTTTTCCGGCTGCGACTTAATAATATCAAATGTAATTTTATTGTTCATCAGGCGAATAAATAAGTTGAGCTTGTTTTGTTGTATAGTTATAGATATATCTTCCCGATAAAGAATAAGGGATGAATATAATTTTTGCTATGTTTTGAAACGTTGAGGAGTGACTTGAGTGCGTTTCTTCCAACTATATCAAGCTTTTGCATTAATACCTTTTTATGTTCACAAAGCTCAAGACCATATGTCAGTGTTGGGACAGCCAAAGTTTTATATAGCTGGACAATGGAGTTTGGGTCAGCAAAACGAATTCCTGATTGAATTAAAGTTTGGATTACTGCCCGGAAATTAGATATTCGGTGATCAATGTTTAAACTATTAAGTGAGGCAAAAGGTGAACTTTTTGTATCCCACGTAAAACCTAGGTGATTAAGTTTACTCATGAAGTTTTATTTTTTTGTTGTTGAGAGTTATTGTGCAGTTTTTAATTTGCTTTTTTCCGGTGAGCAAGAACTCGGTTTTGTCAGCATTCAATTTTATACAGTTTTTGTGTGTGTACATATTACAGGTATTAAGAAGCTTTTGTAGGCCAGAAAGGGTGGAGCTAAGGAGTATAATGTCATCAGCATATGCTACAACACCCGTATAGTTTCCATTGATTGATGTACCTACGGTGCTTTCATTTTGTAAGGTATCTAGTAGATTTTCGGTGTAAATGTTATACAAATAAGGCGAGAGAATAGATCCCTGTCTCACTCCTTGCGTTAGATAGAATGGATATGATTTGCAACCTAGATAAGAAACAGAAGCACTACTTTCATAGTATAATGATGATATGGTATTAACAATATATAGAGGGAGTTTTTTATCATTGTAGAGTCGCTCAAACAGAATGTCCCAGTTACAGCTGTCAAACGCTTTTTCAGCATCGAGGGAACAGAGATAGACGGGTGAGTTGTTGTTGTTATAGTGTTTAATCGTTTCACTAATAACAAATTCGGCGTGTAGGGTTGAGCTATTTTTAGTGAAACCGAATTGAAGAGGATGAGTTTCTTTTATTTCTGGACAGATTATTAATGAAAAACTTGTAATAGAATAAAAAAGATCCAAAAATAGAAATTTTTGGTGAGAAGAAAAAATTAGAGTTTAAGAAAAAAGTTTGAAAGTCAGAGTTGAGAACAAAGCAAAAAAAAAAAAATTAGATAACAAAAAAATAAGGAGAGAAAAATTCTCTCACGCTTTCTTTTCCGCACATGGCTAGCTTTCATAGTCCTCGTCAATGAATAATATATCAGCTTCCTCCTGATCTAAATTTTTCTCTGCTTCTTCACGCACGAATTTTTCCACCATATTGGTTTTTTTTTTTTTTTTTTTTTTTTTCTTTTATTACAAAATAATAAATATTTACAATTTTATAATAACATTAACTAAGGTTTTATATTTTTACAATATATGGTTTTACAAGTGTTCGTAAATATATACATTTTCTGTTTTTTGTATATTTTATTATATAATTTTTGTATTTTTGATTTTTGAGTTTTTTGTGTTTTTTGATTTTATATTTTTTTGTGTTTTTTGGTTTTATATTTTTTGTATTTTTTGCTTTTTTATTTTTTTGCCGTTGTGCGGAAAGAAATCGAGAGTTTAGATTAGGTTAAAAAAAAATAAATAAATAAGGGAGAAATTCTAAAGTAGGTTGAAGCAAGATTCATAAGGTAAAAAAGATTTAGATCAAAAGAAATTAAAAGAATTACAGGACTTTTACACCAACATTACGTGACGAACACTATAGATAAACATTTATGTGTTAAAATTATATTTCATAAAATAAGGGCTGGCAGTGATTTGCTAATCATATATAGTAATAATTTTGTTGTATAACAAGAAAAACTGCAAGAGGGAAGGAAATCTTTACTAAACATACAAGGAGCCCTAGTTTTATTTTAGCTCATATGTTTAGTTTCAGATTTCCGTTCTCTACTTGACAGAAAACATTTTTAATACAAAAATACTCACAGAAAACGTCCGCGGTGTTTCTACGGACATGATAGTTATATTTTAAGGTAATAATATTCCTGATATTCCTGATTATTACCCTGATCACTGCCGTTGGGTCAATTTTTTTTGTTACTGAACATGTGCAACTCATGGTGGTTTGAGTGAGTGTCAACAGCAGCTGCGAAGTGGGGTTTTTCTCCGATAAATTCGCCGTTTCAATCGAGAAAATCGAATTTATCGGAGAGAAGTTGATTCGGGATGTCAAGGAGTTATATACGTGTTTAAAATACTCCCAAATTTCAACAGAAGAAGGACTGTAGGCAAAGATATGGATGTTGTCCTCGATTTTACCACAAGTTTTGCATTTGTTATTTTTGACGATCTGTTGCCTTGTGTTATTGGCTAGCAAGGCCGCAGAAGGTAAACTGTTGTGTAAAAAACGAAAGAGGATGTTTTGAGTCGGTCCGCATGCGTGGGAGGTGAAAATATTTTTCCAAATTTGGGTCCACGGTATTGTTGTTTTTGTTGAACCGTTCCAGAAAAGTTCTGCTGGGACGACTGTCTTTTTGGTTTTTGCCACTTCTAAGTAAAAATATTTTGTTGTTTTTAGGGGGACGTTAAAAAGGGACCCGTTTTTGCCTAATATTTCCATTGTTGTTTTGTAGTACTGAGACGTTTTGTTGTCACAGTGTTTGGGAAAATTGTTCTGCTTTAAAAAGTTCCAGCTTTGGTTTTGGTTCGTAAATTTTATGAGTGATAAAATCGCTGATAAAATTCTGAGACCCCCGCTTTTGACGGGTAAGAAAAGTGTCTCTCTCTCTAATTGGTCTTTTGCCACAGATTTTCGAAAATGGCTCTGTGCAGACGTTCTATTACCCATTCGGGAACGGGCAGCACGTTTCCCAGAAACCACACTTTTGACATTGCTAACGTATTTATCAACATAGTTTTTTCCCTAAGTGACAAAGTACGTAGTCCCAGAAACTTGAGTTTTTTCTCTATTTTGTTTAGAGTTACTAACCAGTTGAAATTGGTAGTATCGCTCATTCTGGTGTAAAAGGTAACACCTAAAAGTTTGAAACCGGTGTTGTTGTTCCACTCTATGCCGTCCGATTCAGGGTACATTTTGGAATCAAAACCCCCAAGGGCGAGACCCTTGGTTTTGAGGCATTGATCACTGAACCACTTACTTTTTCAAACAGTTTTACTTTTTCGAAGAAAAAACGGACTGATTTTACGTCCCTTGCAAAATAAGTTCGAATCGTCTGCGTTCTGCTGAATTTTAAGGGGTTTAGATGTACCTGGTAGCGGGAAACCCCTTACTCTGTTATTTGCTCTGATCACTAAAGCAAGAGCTTCGGCGACGAAAACATACAGCTAGAGAGGGGATCACCCTGTCTAACTCCCCTTTCCGTAGGAAAAGAGGCTGACAGTAAACCGCAATTCAGAACAGATGGCAAAACTTATGAATATAAGGTGTTAACAAAAGAAACAAAATTTTCTCCGAGATTGAATTTTTGGAGAATCTGAAGCAGAAACGCACGATCTACTTTATCAAACGCCTTTTCTTGATCTATTGACGAATTGAAACTAGGTAGATTTTTAAAATGCGCGTAATCAATAAGATCACGGACTAAATGTAAATTTAAGAATATTGTTCTACCTGGCATTCCGCAAGTTTGATTTGGTTCTATAATTTTGCCATTTATTACTCTTGCAAGTCTTAGGGCCGGCGCTTTTGTGATTATTTTGTAATCAGCGCCGATTAAGGATATGGGCCTCCAGTTTTTGCATTCAGTAAGGTCTCCTTGTTTGGGGATCAGTGAAATAATAGATTTTTTCATAGAGTGGCTGGTATTTTTTTCTACGAAAAGTATTTCGTAGGCAAGTTCTTCAAAATCTTTTTCTAAAATGTGCCAAAAGGTTTAATAAAATCAGCTGGAAGTCCGTCATAGCCCGGAGATTTTCAGTTTTCAAATCTAAAAAGGGCTTCTTTTAGTTCTGTGACGGTTAGGCGGGTGTTTAAAAATTGATTTTTATCGTCACTTAAACGTTTAGTGATGTGTGACAAGACATAATTTTGGTTGTCTTTGAATAAACTAGTTTTGGTGTAAATGTTTTTATAATATGAAACTGGGAAGTTTAGTATTTCACCAGGTTTACTCGTCAATGTGCCGTCATTCTTGCGAATTTCGGTAATTGACTTGTTCCGCTGTTGAACTTTTTCCAAATTATACAAAAATTTTGAAGATTTTTCTCCTTCTTCGATTAGTTTTTGTTTCGTGCGAATAAACGCTCCGGGAAACTGGAGCAAGAAAAGAGCATCGCGTTTTTCTTTGATGCTATCGAAATTCGGCTTAGCGTTTTGTCGCTCCCGTTGGATTTCGTTTTCAATCCTTTTGATGTTTTTTTTGTTTTTCGCACTTTCCTGTATTGATATATGTTGTAATTCAGCCCTAGCAAAAAGTTTGCAGTCATCCCACCATTTTAGAATTGATTTTTAGCAAGTTTTCATTTTTTTTTAGTTTGCCAATTTTGAATTAAAAGCTCAATTTTTTTGCCTATGCACCTCTATTTCCAAAAGGGAGCAGTTTAATTGCCAGTATCCTGGTCCTCTCCTGGTTTTACTAAAATTCACAGTTGTTGACACGAACTCGTGGTCGGAAAAAGGTTTCGTGAGAATTTTGTTGTTATTTAATTGCTGTATTTTGTTGTATGTTGTTGTTACCGTATTGGTACCATATTGGATTATTGGTACCATTAATATCCGCAATCGTGAAGAAGTTAATCACATGTTAATGTTTAGGATTAAAATAATCAATTAATTCCTGTTATAATCATGATCTAGGTTAATATTTAATATACACTTTTACTTGAGGGTTTATGAAAATTTAATAAACAAAAAGTGATCAACCACAGCTAAAAAAAAACATAAAGCAACAAAGATTATCTTTATATTATATATATGTTGATAATTCTTTTTACCAATGATATGTTATGGTAATTTCTATGGTAACACCTTCAGAATTGTACAAAACATTCTTTTGCAGTTTTCAAAATGATTACTGCAGCATAAAATCCGATAAAAGCCTATATTAAACAAAAATTGTCAAGGAATCGTCCATAGATTACACAACGCTAAATTTCAGTAAAAACAAAACAAAAGAGAATAAATGTTTTCCCTAGCAGAGCCTTAACATAAACGAAAGATTGAAATTGCGCGTTAAATTTTATGAAAACTGCCACGTAAAAGAGCTTTAGGACTCCTACTTCCGTTCTTTGAAAAAGTTTAGCGTTACGTAATTTATGGACGATTCCGAAGACATATTATGTATAGACCAATTTCAAGTGACGTATAAGCAAAATGTAAACAATAAGCTCGCCGATACTGGCAGGCAAAACAAAATTAAAGTAGCGATTTAACTATAGTCAACATTTACTTCTATTTGATAAACATAACTATTTAAAATATTAAAATCAATTATCAATAAGTAAAAAATGAATATTTCAAACCCAATTGAAGTAAATCCAGAAAATTTTAATGAAAGTGTTTGGAAGAAAGACATTACAAAGTTGCCTGACATTACTTGGAGAGACGTTTTAGTTTTTTTCATAGACACTCTTAGTGAGTTTACAAAAGAAAATACCAAAGCATATAAATCATTGGAGGCATATAAAACATATTTTTTGTGTGGCCATGTGCAGGATTGTTGGTATGCTCCCAGCATCAACGAAGATTATTGTTTTATAAAAACTAAGGTTATGTTTTATTTTTTACTTTGTTTGAGACAACAAGTACAAGGTCCATAGGTGAAATAAATATAATCAGGTATTAATTCTGTCTGCATACACATGTCTGCAATAAATTTACTGCATACACAGCTGCATTTTTATATGCATATACATATATGTATACGTGGGTATATATATTATATGTTGGTTTTAAACTAATTTGTTTGCTCTCAATTTTAGTATATTAGTAGCAAAGCGATTCTGGTTCACTATCACTGTCAAATAACTTAGTTACGCTATATAGAGTAGGAGAAATTAAATAAACATTTCATTACATCCAACTTTTTTATAATTCAAAAAATAAATCTTCAATTTTGAGAACTACATTTTAGAGTATAGCAAAGTTGACAAAAATTTGATTATATAGAAATAACTTTTCATATTTTACTGCAAATAGGTGTTATCTTTAGTTAGGTTCTTCCAAGCCAGCGAGTCAGCATAAAAACTTCCATGTATGTTGTATGGGTTTGTCTTCACAAAGATGGGTAGGTTAAAAAAAGCAGCTGCACTTGTCCAGTGGGACTAGGTTCAGCTTGCTCACATATTGCAGCTCTACTTTTTAAACTTGAGGCTGCTGTGCACCACCGTTTAAATAGAAAAGATGCGTCAACAAGTCAGCTTTGTTCATGGAATGCCTCAAAGCGCAGTGTTAATGCAGCACCATTAAGTGCTATGAATTTTAGCAAAAATAAAAAAAGAGGACTGGTACCCTCAATTAATGAGTATTAAAAAAGAAAACAAAAAGTATAAGAGCATCAACTATGTTTAAATTAAATTCATATATCATTTTAATTAAATGGGAATTATTCATATATTGACCCATCATTTTGCATATCAGTCAGCGACTTTAACACCTTACGTCAATCCAATCCTAAATCGATTATATTTACCAGCTTAAATAGTAATAGCCATTATAAATCAAGTGATACTGAGTCAGGTTCTGAAGATGAAATTAATTGTTTACCAGAACCTATAACTAGCTTGTTTGATCCTACTTGCAAAGATCTATCTCCGTTTACAGCTTTTAAAACACTCTAAACAACTTTATGAAGACTTTAGTCAAACTTATTTTGAAAAACAATACGATCAACTTGCCAAAGTAACATATCAACAAAATCTATCATCAGCTTGGCAGGTTCATCGGGCAGGAAGAATTACAGCTTCAATTTGTTTTAATGTATTTCACACAAATAAATTTGTTCTCAGTGAATTTCTTATCCAAGAAATCATGCAATATAAAAAAGATTTTTATAGCAAATTTACACAATACGGTAAGAAAATGGAAAATTGTGCCAAAAATACATTTTATCAGGTTCAGTTAAAGAAGCACAGCAATTTTTCGTTTATTAACTTTGGTTTTTATGTTATGGCTGATCTGCCTTTTTTGGGAGCTTCTCCTGATGGAATATTTACCTGTTCTTGTCATGGAAAGGGTGTTTTAGAGATTAAATGCCCATATAATTATAAAAATGGTTTTATTAACTCGCAAAGTGATGAAAAATCTCTAAAATCAAATCACCCTTACTTTTTCCAGATGCAACTACACATGTTCGTTGGCAAAGTTACCTTCGGTAAGTTTTTTATGTGGTCCCCAGTTGAGCAAAACAATTATTTACAGTGTACTGTCCAGCGTGGTAATGATTTTCTTAAAGTAGTTGTTGATGTTTTGGCTAAATATTTCTTCAATGTTATTTTACCAGAAATTGTCAGCAGAAAAAGAGATGAAGACTTTCAACATAGAAAACAGTGTTGTTTTTGCATGAAACCTGAATTTGGTCTCATGATTTCATGCAATAATGCAAGTTGTTCCAAAAAATGGTTTCATTACTCATGTGTATATGTTACAAGGAAACCAAGAGGTTCCTGGTTCTGTCCTCAATGCAGGAGTTAATTACTATATTTCTTTATTAAAAGTACCATTTAGTGATAACTAATATTTATGTTATCGTTATGCATTCATATTATATTTTTATTAGATATAGTAATATAACACAATAGAAGAATGTCATATTTAAATACAATAAGCTATTTATTACAAACAGTATGCACCTTTTGATTCTTAGTTACCCACTGCAAAATGCCTAAGGCTTGTAACATATTTGCAAGGTAAACAGCTCTACAACATTATTTGCTGTATGAATCATGAGTTGGGCTCTGTGATGTTAACACAACCCAAAGATTCCTTAGGCTTTTTTATAGATAAAATAAAACTACCCTTAGTTATATATAAATATAGTTTATGTAAATATTCTTAAGAAAAATGTAAGGAGATTTATCAATAAATTGATAAAGACAGAAAGGTGTGGTTCATAAGGTTGTTTTTTTATCTAACTTAGATTTCATAAAATTCTGCAAAACATTGTATCAGACATTTTTTTAAATAACTTACAAACGTATCTAGAGCTGTAATTTTAGGTGAAAAAATAATAAAAAGCAAGTTTCCCAAATGTTTATTGCAGAATGTTTATATTGTTTCCTCCAGTTTCATGTCTCATGTCCACGGGATTGAATATTTTGTAAACATTTGAAATTGGTCTATATATTTCAATAACAATTTTTGTAACGCATGCGTACAACTGCGTGAAATGCATGAAACGCGTGAAAATGATTACACTATGCTTGACTTTTAATGTTTTATTTAAATAAAGTTGAACTCAACCTTAAAAACTATGATAATATGTTTAAAAAAAAAAGTGTATTGTTACAAACCCATGTATCAAAATTAAATAATGATGGTACCTCTCTCTCCGAATGGTGTATGCATGTGTGTAATATTTATTTTTTTTTTGCTACTGTGGAATATGCAAATATACAAACTAGAAGATAAATAAATGTAAATATGCACGTATATGCACGTAAATGTAAATATAAACGTAAATATGCAAACTAGAAGATAACATATCGTATTGTTTTATAAAAGTTTTAATACATAAAGAAGCAAATAGTAATTGTTTCATGCTTAAATTTTCCACAGTAGCAAAAAAAAAATAAATATTACACACATGCATACACCATTCGGAGAGAGAGGTACCATCATTATTTAATTTTGATACATGGGTTTGTAACAATACACTTTTTTTTTTAAACATATTATCATAGTTTTTAAGGTTGAGTTCAACTTTATTTAAATAAAACATTAAAAGTCAAGCATAGTGTAATCATTTTCACGCGTTTCATGCATTTCACGCAGTTGTACGCATGCGTTACAAAAATTGTTATTGAAATATATAGACCAATTTCAAATGTTTACAAAATATTCAATCCCGTGGACATGCGCACTAAACTGGCAGGCAAAAAATATAAACATTCTGCAATAAACATTTGGGAAACTTGCTTTTTATTATTTTTTCACCTAAAATTACAGCTCTAGATACGTTTGTAAGTTATTTAAAAAAATGTCTGATACAATGTTTTGCAGAATTTTATGAAATCTAAGTTAGATAAAAAAACAACCTTATGAACCACACCTTTCTGTCTTTATCAATTTATTGATAAATCTCCTTACATTTTTCTTAAGAATATTTACATAAACTATATTTATATATAACTAAGGGTAGTTTTATTTTATCTATAAAAAAGCCTAAGGAATCTTTGGGTTGTGTTAACATCACAAGGACCCAACTCATGATTCATACAGCAAATAATGTTGTAGAGCTGTTTACCTTGCAAATATGTTACAAGCCTTAGGCATTTTGCAGTGGGTAACTAAGAATCAAAAGGTGCATACTGTTTGTAATAAATAGCTTATTGTATTTAAATATGACATTCTTCTATTGTGTTATATTACTATATCTAATAAAAATATAATATGAAATTAATAACGATAACATAAATATTAGTTATCACTAAATGGTACTTTTAATAAAGAAATATAGTAATTAACTCCTGCATTGAGGACAGAACCAGGAACCTCTTGGTTTCCTTGTAACATATACACATGAGTAATGAAACCATTTTTTGGAACAACTTGCATTATTGCATGAAATCATGAGACCAAATTCAGGTTTCATGCAAAAACAACACTGTTTTCTATGTTGAAAGTCTTCATCTCTTTTTCTGCTGACAATTTCTGGTAAAATAACATTGAAGAAATATTTAGCCAAAACATCAACAACTACTTTAAGAAAATCATTACCACGCTGGACAGTACACTGTAAATAATTGTTTTGCTCAACTGGGGACCACATAAAAAACTTACCGAAGGTAACTTTGCCAACGAACATGTGTAGTTGCATCTGGAAAAAGTAAGGGTGATTTGATTTTAGAGATTTTTCATCACTTTGCGAGTTAATAAAACCATTTTTATAATTATATGGGCATTTAATCTCTAAAACACCCTTTCCATGACAAGAACAGGTAAATATTCCATCAGGAGAAGCTCCCAAAAAAGGCAGATCAGCCATAACATAAAAACCAAAGTTAATAAACGAAAAATTGCTGTGCTTCTTTAACTGAACCTGATAAAATGTATTTTTGGCACAATTTTCCATTTTCTTACCGTATTGTGTAAATTTGCTATAAAAATCTTTTTTATATTGCATGATTTCTTGGATAAGAAATTCACTGAGAACAAATTTATTTGTGTGAAATACATTAAAACAAATTGAAGCTGTAATTCTTCCTGCCCGATGAACCTGCCAAGCTGATGATAGATTTTGTTGATATGTTACTTTGGCAAGTTGATCGTATTGTTTTTCAAAATAAGTTTGACTAAAGTCTTCATAAAGTTGTTTAGAGTGTTTTAAAAGCTGTAAACGGAGATAGATCTTTGCAAGTAGGATCAAACAAGCTAGTTATAGGTTCTGGTAAACAATTAATTTCATCTTCAGAACCTGACTCAGTATCACTTGATTTATAATGGCTATTACTATTTAAGCTGGTAAATATAATCGATTTAGGATTGGATTGACGTAAGGTGTTAAAGTCGCTGACTGATATGCAAAATGATGGGTCAATATATGAATAATTCCCATTTAATTAAAATGATATATGAATTTAATTTAAACATAGTTGATGCTCTTATACTTTTTGTTTTCTTTTAATACTCATTAATTGAGGGTACCAGTCCTCTTTTTATTTTGCTAAAATTCATAGCACTTAATGGTGCTGCATTAACACTGCGCTTTGAGGCATTCCATGAACAAAGCTGACTTGTTGACGCATCTTTTCTATTTAAACGGTGGTGCACAGCAGCCTCAAGTTTAAAAAGTAGAGCTGCAATATGTGAGCAAGCTGAACCTGCCGCTGGACAAGTGCAGCTGCTTTTTTTAACCTACCCATCTTTGTGAAGACAAACCCATACAACATACATGGAAGTTTTTATGCTGACTCGCTGGCTTGGAAGAACCTAACTAAAGATAACACCTATTTGCAGTAAAATATGAAAAGTTATTTCTATATAATCAAATTTTTGTCAACTTTGCTATACTCTAAAATGTAGTTCTCAAAATTGAAGATTTATTTTTTGAATTATAAAAAAGTTGGATGTAATGAAATGTTTATTTAATTTCTCCTACTCTATATAGCGTAACTAAGTTATTTGACAGTGATAGTGAACCAGAATCGCTTTGCTACTAATATACTAAAATTGAGAGCAAACAAATTAGTTTAAAACCAACATATAATATATATACCCACGTATACATATATGTATATGCATATAAAAATGCAGCTGTGTATGCAGTAAATTTATTGCAGACATGTGTATGCAGACAGAATTAATACCTGATTATATTTATTTCACCTATGGACCTTGTACTTGTTGTCTCAAACAAAGTAAAAAATAAAACATAACCTTAGTTTTTATAAAACAATAATCTTCGTTGATGCTGGGAGCATACCAACAATCCTGCACATGGCCACACAAAAAATATGTTTTATATGCCTCCAATGATTTATATGCTTTGGTATTTTCTTTTGTAAACTCACTAAGAGTGTCTATGAAAAAAACTAAAACGTCTCTCCAAGTAATGTCAGGCAACTTTGTTAATGTCTTTCTTCCAAACACTTTCATTAAAATTTTCTGGATTTACTTCAATTGGGTTTGAAATATTCATTTTTTACTTATTGATAATTGATTTTAATATTTTAAATAGTTATGTTTATCAAATAGAAGTAAATGTTGACTATAGTTAAATCGCTACTTTAATTTTGTTTTGCCTGCCAGTATGTTATTGTTTACATTTTGTTTTATACGTCACTTGAAATTGGTCTATACATAATATGTCTTCGGAATCGTCCATAAATTACGTAACGCTAAACTTTTTCAAAGAACGGAAGTAGGAGTCCTAAAGCTCTTTTACGTGGCAGTTTTCATAAAATTTAACGCGCAATTTCAATCTTTCGTTTATGTTAAGGCTCTGCTAGGGAAAACATTTATTCTCTTTTGTTTTGTTTTTACTGAAATTTAGCGTTGTGTAATCTATGGACGATTCCTTGACAATTTTTGTTTAATATAGGCTTTTATCGGATTTTATGCTGCAGTAATCATTTTGAAAACTGCAAAAGAATGTTTTGTACAATTCTGAAGGTGTTACCATAGAAATTACCATAACATATCATTGGTAAAAAGAATTATCAACATATATATAATATAAAGATAATCTTTGTTGCTTTATGTTTTTTTTTAGCTGTGGTTGATCACTTTTTGTTTATTAAATTTTCATAAACCCTCAAGTAAAAGTGTATATTAAATATTAACCTAGATCATGATTATAACAGGAATTAATTGATTATTTTAATCCTAAACATTAACATGTGATTAACTTCTTCACGATTGCGGATATTAATGGTACCAATAATCCAATATGGTACCAATACGGTAACAACAACATACAACAAAATACAGCAATTAAATAACAACAAAATTCTCACGAAACCTTTTTCCGACCACGAGTTCGTGTCAACAACTGTGAATTTTAGTAAAACCAGGAGAGGACCAGGATACTGGCAATTAAACTGCTCCCTTTTGGAAATAGAGGTGCATAGGCAAAAAAATTGAGCTTTTAATTCAAAATTGGCAAACTAAAAAACGGTCCTAAAAATCAATTCTAAAATGGTGGGATGACTGCAAACTTTTTGCTAGGGCTGAATTACAACATATATCAATACAGGAAAGTGCGAAAAACAAAAAAAACATCAAAAGGATTGAAAACGAAATCCAACGGGAGCGACAAAACGCTAAGCCGAATTTCGATAGCATCAAAGAAAAACGCGATGCTCTTTTCTTGCTCCAGTTTCCCGGAGCGTTTATTCGCACGAAACAAAAACTAATCGAAGAAGGAGAAAAATCTTCAAAATTTTTGTATAATTTGGAAAAAGTTCAACAGCGGAACAAGTCAATTACCGAAATTCGCAAGAATGACGGCACATTGACGAGTAAACCTGGTGAAATACTAAACTTCCCAGTTTCATATTATAAAAACATTTACACCAAAACTAGTTTATTCAAAGACAACCAAAATTATGTCTTGTCACACATCACTAAACGTTTAAGTGACGATAAAAATCAATTTTTAAACACCCGCCTAACCGTCACAGAACTAAAAGAAGCCCTTTTTAGATTTGAAAACTGAAAATCTCCGGGCTATGACGGACTTCCAGCTGATTTTATTAAACCTTTTGGCACATTTTAGAAAAAGATTTTGAAGAACTTGCCTACGAAATACTTTTCGTAGAAAAAAATACCAGCCACTCTATGAAAAAATCTATTATTTCACTGATCCCCAAACAAGGAGACCTTACTGAATGCAAAAACTGGAGGCCCATATCCTTAATCGGCGCTGATTACAAAATAATCACAAAAGCGCCGGCCCTAAGACTTGCAAGAGTAATGGGCAAAATTATAGAACCAAATCAAACTTGCGGAATGCCAGGTAGAACAATATTCTTAAATTTACATTTAGTCCGTGATCTTATTGATTACGCGCATTTTAAAAATCTACCTAGTTTCAATTCGTCAATAGATCAAGAAAAGGCGTTTGATAAAGTAGATCGTGCGTTTCTGCTTCAGATTCTCCAAAAATTCAATCTCGGAGAAAATTTTGTTTCTTTTGTTAACACCTTATATTCATAAGTTTTGCCATCTGTTCTGAATTGCGGTTTACTGTCAGCCTCTTTTCCTACGGAAAGGGGAGTTAGACAGGGTGATCCCCTCTCTCTCTAGCTGTATGTTTTCGTCGCCGAAGCTCTTGCTTTAGTGATCAGAGCAAATAACAGAGTAAGGGGTTTCCCGCTACCAGGTACATCTAAACCCCTTAAAATTCAGCAGAACGCAGACGATTCGAACTTATTTTGCAAGGGACGTAAAATCAGTCCGTTTTTTCTTCGAAAAAGTAAAACTGTTTGAAAAAGTAAGTGGTTCAGTGATCAATGCCTCAAAAACCAAGGGTCTCGCCCTTGGGGGTTTTGATTCCAAAATGTACCCTGAATCGGACGGCATAGAGTGGAACAACAACACCGGTTTCAAACTTTTAGGTGTTACCTTTTACACCAGAATGAGCGATACTACCAATTTCAACTGGTTAGTAACTCTAAACAAAATAGAGAAAAAACTCAAGTTTCTGGGACTACGTACTTTGTCACTTAGGGAAAAAACTATGTTGATAAATACGTTAGCAATGTCAAAAGTGTGGTTTCTGGGAAACGTGCTGCCCGTTCCCGAATGGGTAATAGAACGTCTGCACAGAGCCATTTTCGAAAATCTGTGGCAAAAGACCAATTAGAGAGAGAGAGACACTTTTCTTACCCGTCAAAAGCGGGGGTCTCAGAATTTTATCAGCGATTTTATCACTCATAAAATTTACGAACCAAAACCAAAGCTGGAACTTTTTAAAGCAGAACAATTTTCCCAAACACTGTGACAACAAAACGTCTCAGTACTACAAAACAACAATGGAAATATTAGGCAAAAACGGGTCCCTTTTTAACGTCCCCCTAAAAACAACAAAATATTTTTACTTAGAAGTGGCAAAAACCAAAAAGACAGTCGTCCCAGCAGAACTTTTCTGGAACGGTTCAACAAAAACAACAATACCGTGGACCCAAATTTGGAAAAATATTTTCACCTCCCACGCATGCGGACCGACTCAAAACATCCTCTTTCGTTTTTTACACAACAGTTTACCTTCTGCGGCCTTGCTAGCCAATAACACAAGGCAACAGATCGTCAAAAATAACAAATGCAAAACTTGTGGTAAAATCGAGGACAACATCCATATCTTTGCCTACAGTCCTTCTTCTGTTGAAATTTGGGAGTATTTTAAACACGTATATAACTCCTTGACATCCCGAATCAACTTCTCTCCGATAAATTCGATTTTCTCGATTGAAACGGCGAATTTATCGGAGAAAAACCCCACTTCGCAGCTGCTGTTGACACTCACTCAAACCACCATGAGTTGCACATGTTCAGTAACAAAAAAAATTGACCCAACGGCAGTGATCAGGGTAATAATCAGGAATATCAGGAATATTATTACCTTAAAATATAACTATCATGTCCGTAGAAACACCGCGGACGTTTTCTGTGAGTATTTTTGTATTAAAAATGTTTTCTGTCAAGTAGAGAACGGAAATCTGAAACTAAACATATGAGCTAAAATAAAACTAGGGCTCCTTGTATGTTTAGTAAAGATTTCCTTCCCTCTTGCAGTTTTTCTTGGTGTATACAACAAAATTATTACTATATATGATTAGCAAATCACTGCCAGCCCTTATTTTATGAAATATAATTTTAACACATAAATGTTTATCTATAGTGTTCGTCACGTAATGTTGGTGTAAAAGTCCTGTAATTCTTTTAATTTCTTTTGATCTAAATCTTTTTTACCTTATGAATCTTGCTTCAACCTACTTTAGAATTTCTCCCTTATTTATTTATTTTTTTTTAACCTAATCTAAACTCTCGATTTCTTTCCGCACAACGGCAAAAAAATAAAAAAGCAAAAAATACAAAAAATATAAAACCAAAAAACACAAAAAAATATAAAATCAAAAAACACAAAAAACTCAAAAATCAAAAATACAAAAATTATATAATAAAATATACAAAAAACAGAAAATGTATATATTTACGAACACTTGTAAAACCATATATTGTAAAAATATAAAACCTTAGTTAATGTTATTATAAAATTGTAAATATTTATTATTTTGTAATAAAGAAAAAAAAAAAAAAAAACCAATATGGTGGAAAAATTCGTGCGTGAAGAAGCAGAGAAAAATTTAGATCAGGAGGAAGCTGATATATTATTCATTGACGAGGACTATGAAAGCTAGCCATGTGCGGAAAAGAAAGCGTGAGAGAATTTTTCTCTCCTTATTTTTTTGTTATCTAATTTTTTTTTTTTTGCTTTGTTCTCAACTCTGACTTTCAAACTTTTTTCTTAAACTCTAATTTTTTCTTCTCACCAAAAATTTCCATTTTTGGATCTTTTTTATTCTATTACAAGTTTTTCATTAATAATGCATGTCACATTTTTGTTTAAGCGTTTAAGCTGTCGTAATTCAAAGTGTTGTAGTTCGCGCTTTTTTGTGGAATGTTATGGTCCAGTGCGTCCTATTGTTCGTATTACGTCATTTTAATCGAAAACTCGTGCTCTAAGGTTAAGGTTTAAATGTTTGTGTTTCTTATGTCAGGTTGTAAAAATATTATATTCATGTTTAAGCTGCACGAGTTTTCAAGTTAGGAAAGCTGATCCTCTCCACCATGACTATTAATATTTTAACGTGCAACATAAACGGTCTGAACGATCGAGACAAACGCAACAACTTTTTTGGGTTTCTTAAAGAATCCTCCTTTGATCTTATCCTCCTTCAGGAAACTAAATCCGGACCTTCCACTGTTAAACAGCGGAGTGACGAATGGACTGGCGAATCTATTTGGAACTCCGGTCCGAGTCATAACTGTTGTGGGGTGACGATTCTCTCTAAATCCAACAATTCTTTAAACGAACTAGAAAGAGACAATAACGGGAGAATATTAAACGCCATGATAAAAATTGATGAACACAAAATTAAACTCCATTTTAATAAGTAAAAATAATTGTTTTAAAACACTTTGGTCGAAAGCCTGCCTCTTGACACAAAAGGTACAAACAACTTTTAATATCACACCTACAGCATTACTGAACTCGGGGTCTTCCAAGGTAGGTATAACCCAGTTGATGTTTTTCGTTACAAGTTTTCCAACAAAAGAGAATTCACATGGCGCAATAAGACGGTTAAATGTAGACTCGACAGAATCTACTGCCGTGATAAAATCGCCAAAAAAGCAACATACACCAAAATTCTCGCCAACCCTTTTTCCGATCACGAGTTCGTGTCAACAACTGTGAATTTTAGTAAAACTAGGAGAGGCCAGAATACTGGAAAATAAATTGTTCCCTATTGGAAAGAGAGGTGCATAGGCAAAAAATTGAATTCTTAATTCAAGATTGGCAAACTAAAAAACGGTCCTAAAAGTCAATTCTAAAATGGTGGGATGATTGCAAACTTTTTGTTATGGCTGAATTACAACACATATCAAACAGGAACGTGCGAAAAACAAAAAAAACATCAAAAGGATTGAAAACGAAATCCAACGGGAGCGACAAAACACTCACCCGAATTTTGATAGCATCAAAGAAAAACGCGATGCTCTTTTCTTGCTCCAGTTTCCCGGAGCGTTTATTCGCACGAAACAAAAACTAATCGAAGAAGGAGAAAAACCTTCAAAATTTTTGTATAGTTTGGAAAAAACTAACCCAGTGAAAAAGCGCACATGGGATACGCGTGGATTTTTTCCATATGTAACCCATGTGGGGATTATTATTTTGTCCCATGTGGGTTTCATATTGTAAATCCCACATGGGTTTTATGTGGTAAATCTTACATGGGATATAGGTGGAAAATACTACATGTTATATCTTAAATGCCACATATTTTAATCCAAATGGTATAAAAGTAGTCAATACTAGACAAATGAAAGTCTTCTATGATAATTTTTAAAATTCTTTTAATTTAAAAATTACTTAAATAGTAATTTAAAATTAATCATCGAAGCTTTCAGAGAGGCTTAACTTAATCTGGTATTTGCTACTTTATCCCATTTGGTATTCAAAATAAATAGCATTTTTGATCTTTTACATGTGATGTTTTCCACCTATAACCTATGTGGGATTTACCTTAAACTATTATAACGAAATTTTATAAAATGAAAAAACGTGTTGCAAAATGAATTTACTTTAAAATAAATGCTATTAATCAATACATCCAAAATGAATATTAAAAAAATTATTTTTTCTTTTGCGATTTACACGCCGTTTTTTGTCGATTGAATTAATTAAATCGCTTCGGCTTGCATAATACCAAGGTTTTTAGTATCTTCTAACTTTCTTCAAACATTTTCTAAAAAAAAAATATAAATACAAATATATATAAATATAAATATGTATATATATATATAGAGAGACAGAGAGAGAGAGAGAGAGACAGAGAGAGACAGAGAGAGAGAGAGAGAGAGAGAGAGAGAGAGAGAGAGAGAGAGAGAGAGAGAGGGAGAGAGAGAGTTTTAATAAGGAACCTTATTAGACGAGCAATTTTAATTATTAGCCAGGTTGAAGTCATTAATGACTACAATATTTCACAAATAATTATTTCCTAATTTATTACTTACAATGACTAACGTATTATGGGTAATTGAACACATATGCGTAATGAGCTTGAACCCATGAGGAGAATCCTGAAAAAAAGTGATCAATTTGGATAAGTTGTTAAACAAAAACACAAAAACGTAAATACCCTACTTTTTCAATGATGTAGACGTTGGGTGCAATAGCCACTGGATGCAAAAGTATCTTTACTTTTTCGTCACACACACGGCCTTCTATAATAACAGGCCTTGACATCGCGCAAATTGCCGTAAAAACTGAAGGCCGATTAAACTTTCACTTTTACTTATATTGATATATTTTTATATTAGGTAGGGTGTAATGGCAGTCTATGTTTTCTAATAATAATCTCTAGTAAAGACGGAAATATAAAAAGAAAACCAAAAAGTTGTTAAAAGATAATCATATTTTTCGTATTTCAAATTTCATTAAGAATATTTATGTAATATTAAATAGTATCAATAACAAGCAGAACCATAACAAAGTATATATCTATATATTAAAAAGATAACTGTATTTTTAATTTTTGCTAAAAATAGTAACAATAAAAATCACCAACAATAAAAAACACCAACAAAAGTTGATTCAAGCAAAAAAAAGTTTTATCAATATATCTCAACAGGGTAAATATTTACAAATCCAAACATATTGAGACATATAGGCTAATGAGAAAATAAAAAACATAACAAGTAAATAGCATAATAAATTACAAAACTAATTTTCACATAAATTATGATAGCTTTAGTATTTTGGAAGTGGTAATTAGTGAGTAATTCTTTAGCAGAATATTAGAATATACTCTGCATTTTTTTTTTGTGATTATTCTTTCAATAAATACATCAGTACCTTCAAATGGTTTATTTTCAATCTCTGAATGCGTTCTTAATGCAGCTACTGTTTCTTTGCAAAAAACAGACAAACAAAACTTTACAGATTGTCTCTCTATTGGTTTTGGATAAACTGATTTAGCTGAAAGTTTAGATAGTTTAAAAAGACTATTGCACTCAGTTTTATATATAGTTTCTAAATCACTCCACTTAGCCAAAGCCAGTTCTTTATTGTTCAAAAATTGAAGTTCCCCAGTCTTTTTTGTCAACCAATTGTTTCGTATAGATTTTAGTAGATGCACATAATCATACAATAAATATATACCTGATGTTGTTAACCATGGTTTACTATCAACTGTTTTGAACATTCCAAAAAATCTTTGATTTACACGGTTACCATCAGTAATTATTACCAGTGTCTTACTATTTTCAATATTATTTATTGTATAGACAATTTGTTGACATTGAGCAAACTGAAATTCAGAGGAAAGATTTGCAACAGGTTGAGCTCTACATATAAATTCTGGACCTCCAAAAAGACATTTAATCATAAATGATAAAATTGTTTTAGCTAACTTTTCAGGGTAGTTTACTGCTTGACCAAACAAAGCACCTCTTTGGTAAAGTAATGAAGCTTTGAAATAGACCTCATCAATTAGTAGTATGGAAATTCTTTTTAATGGATTTAAATTCATAAAAATACTATTTATGAAACTTAGGTCCTCCATTGAGCTTATTTTTAAAGTCAATCGTGTTAAAGTCCTTATGCTTGGCAACTTGTAGTTAATACACAAACAATCATATAAACTTCGTTGTAGTTGTAATTGATATTGTAGTTGTAGTTGTATAAATTGATATTTTTGTTGTAGTTGAGATAGTTCGACTTGCAAGGAGATACACAGCATTTCAAAGGCATTTTTAAGGCATTTAAAAAAACTAATCGTTAGTTTGACAATATTATTACCTTACAATGTTAACGCCTTGAAACTTACAACGTTATCGTCTTGAAGTTGTGCTATCTAATTTATAAACCAATCAAATTTTAAAGATTTATTAAAAAAGCGCGAACACAAACTTTCGTCTAATGTTAAAAGATGAAAATGTAAACACAGTATTAGGAATTGGCCTTCAGTTTAACAAATTGTTGCGCGATGTCAAGGCCTGTTATTATAGAAGGCCGCGGTCACACATAATATAATATTCTGAAACTAATAAACAAACATCTAAATTTCTATAAGTAAATTTATTCTTTGATCATTGCCTTTATATCCTATCTTATTTTCATATCATAATCTATGGTATTATTTATACAACATATCACAACAATATTATTAAATTTGTGATGTTCAAATATCATATGAACATTCTCTAACATGTTCATATGATATTTGAATATAGTTCTTGAGTATATTATCTGCAAACAATTGACTGATGCAAGTTCAAATGTTGTCAAAAACCAAGCATGCATGCATGGGACACTGCAGTGTCCTACAAAGAAATGCTGGTTTGAAAGTCAAATTTTCTTTATTAAAAAAAAAAAAATTAAAATAGGGGGGAGATAGAGAGGTTTCCGTAATTTTTTATAGGTTCCAAAACTTTTAACTTTATATATAATAAGGTTCATAAAACTTAAGGGACTTACGAAGTAAATTGAGGAACAAAAACAGGATATACACAGAAACTTTTCAATTTTTAATCTGGAGTACCACAGTGTAATTGGGAATAAAGTCGCTGGGTCCAGTATTCAAAGTAATATGATCTAAAGTAATATATAAATTAAATAAAATGCTTTAAAATGCATGCAGTTATACATATAACTCCTGATATAGTTAACTATATGAATAACTAGTTATACATAAAATTTATTATATAAACTTATTTTTTAAGGTTATGCTTGAACAAATTAGTACCAATTAATTCAAATTCAAGATTTAGTTAAAGTTCAAGTTCTTATTTGTTCATTGTTTTTTCACTATTTTATATTTATTTGTTCAAATTTGTTAACTAGTACTAATTCTTACTACAGTAAGAATATTTATCATTGTTGAATGTGATTTTATTAGTAACTTAATTTTACTTTCAACATATTTTGACAACACCCTTTACATTTTAAATGATGACAGCTTTACTTTTCTATTGATGTTAAATTTATTAGGTTTCAATAACTAACATTGAATTTTACTGAATTATTGTAAGCTTTGTAAGAATTTGTTGTATATCAAATAGTGTTGTAAATAAAGTAAAAATTATATATATATAAATATATATATATATATATATATATATATATATATATATATATATATATATATATATATATATATATATATAGTATTTAGGCTATGGGATCATTCATAAATGATGCCAGTAGATAGAGGGGCAGTGTGAGTTTAACAATAATTAACAATGGGGAGGGAATGTTGAGACCAAAATAATGCCAATTAAAAAATTGAATTAAAAAAAAAAAATTATTTTATTTAAAAAAAAGTAAAACAATTTATGCTATGAGCAGGTTTTAGAGGTATTTACACCAACAATGTGGTCTAAAAACTTCTTGCTTTTGTTGCTTAAAACTGTAGAGGATCATAGGAAAAACAATTTAAATTCAGAAATTAGCTTGCTTATCTGAAAGAATAATTTGTTTTTTTTTTTTTTTTTTACTTTTAGTACTGTTGAGAATAAATGTATAATTGAACCAGAAAAAAATTGATTGTATATGCATTTTTTATATTATATTAACAATTCAGATATACCATCATAATATGATAACAAAAACTGACATCATTTTCAATGGGAGATGGCAAAAAATTGACTGAGTTTGATAAAGGGTGAGGGTGTTCAATAAACCAGGTCATCATCTGACATCATTATGCATAGATGATCCTATGATTTAGGTAAAATAAGTAACCAATTTGCCATATTTCTCTTTAGAAAGTGTTAGAAAAAGAGCAGTTGTTATTCTGAAAATCTACCTATTGAGCAAGCTTTGACCACCTATTTTATAAATTTGAGAGACAGAAGTGGAAGTGCGAATCGCAAAAGAACTAATAACAATGCTCTAATTGATTTAACTTTGTAGACTAACATTAATATAGTATTTAGAAATAATAAATGAAGTTTACATAATTTTTATAATTTGTATTTATTTCCATTAATTATCAGTTGTCAGTCTCTATTTTATAAAACGAATTAAAAAACTATTTATTTATAGCATAATATTAATACATAAATACTAGTTTCCTAATGCTATTATCATCACAATGTTAATGGTATTCGTTTTAAAGTGAAACTTTGTATCAACTTTATTTTTTTAATGTTGTGTATATATATATATATATATATATATATATATATATATATATATATATATATATATATATATATATATATATATATATATTATTTTTACTTTATTTAAAACACCATTTGATATACAACAAACCCCCACAAAGTTTACAATAATTTTCAGTAGTACGATTTTTGAGTATTAAAGCATAATAAAGTCAACATCAATAGAAAAGTAAAGCTGTCATCATTTAAAATGTAAAGGGTGTTGTCAAAATATGTTGAAAATAAAATTAACAAATAAAATCACATTCAACAATGATAAACATTCTTACTGTAGTAAGAAATAGTACTAATTAACAAATTTGAACAAATAAATATAAAATTAACAAAAACAATGAATAAATAAGAACTTTAACTTGAACTTTAACTAAATCTTAAATTTGAATTAATTGGTACTAATTTGTTCAAGCATAACCTTAAAAAATAAGTTTCTATAACAAATTATATGTATAACTAGTTATACATATAGTTAACTATCAGGAGTTATATGTATAACTATATCAGGAGTTATATGTATAACTATATCAGGAGTTATATGTATAACTATGTGCATTTTAAAGTATACTATTTTATTTAAACATTACTTTAGATTATATTACTTTGAAAACTGGACCCAGAGGCTTTATTTCCAATAACACTGTGGTACTCCAGATTAAAAATTGAAAAGTTTCTGTTAATATCCTGTTTTTTGTTCCTCAATGTAGTTTGTAAGTCCCTTAAGTCATAAGGACCTTATTATATCTAAAGTTAAAAGTTTTGGAGCATAAAAAAAGTTACAGAAACTTATCTCCCCCACCACCACCACCCTATTTTTTTCTTTTTTAACAAAGAAAATTGGGGATTCTTTGACTTTCAAACCTGCACTTCTGTGTGGGACACTGTAGTGTCCAGTGCATGTCATGCTTGGTTTTTGACAACATTTGAACTTTCATCAGTTAATTGTTTGCAGATAATATACTCAAGATCTATATTCAAATAACTATTATATTATCCTAATAATACGTCTATTTGCACAAATCTTAATCTTATTTCTATAAAGAAAGATAAACATTATTCGTGGTACTTACATACTTGCTTGCCATTCTCTATATTAATATAAAATATTTTCACACAATGTAAACGTAACGCAATGCAATGTCGATTTAAAAATTTTTATTTAGTTTTTTTTTAAAAGTTTTTTTTTTAGTTTCCAGCTTTCAAATTAATTCCCATGCAAATCCCACATGAAACCCACGTGGGATTTCCCATTTGTGTAAATACCATATGGTTCCCACATGTATCCCATGTGGGATTACCCACATGGGTTTAAGGTGACAAATTTCCATACGGATACCACATGGGAAAATCCGTCCCACGTAAATCCCATCAATCCCACACGGAACCCACGCGGAACCCATGTGGGACGCGGTTTTATTTTTCACTGGGAAACAGCAGAACAATTCCGAAATTCGCAAGAATAACGGCACATTGATTTGTGTAAAATTCCTGTATTTCCTCCTAATTTGTTTTGATATAAATCTTTTTTTCCTTATGAATCTTTCTAAAACCTATTTTAGAATTTCTCCTTTTTTTAACCTAATCAAAACTCTCGATTACTTTTCGCACAACGGCAAAGAAATAAAAAAACAAAAAATACAAAAAAAAATTAAACCAAAAAACACCAAAAAAAAAATTAAACCAAAAAACACAAAAAAATATAAAATAAAAAAACAGAAAAAAATATAAAACAAAAAAATGCAACAAATATATAATAAAATGAATAAAAAATTGAAAATGTATATATTTACAAACATTTGTAAAAACTTTATATTGTAAATCTATAAAACTGAGTTAATGTAGTTTTTAAAGGAAAAACTGTAAATATTTATTATTTTGTAATAAAAGAAAAAAAACAAAAAAAACCAATAATCCTTAACTTATGGTACCGATAATCTATAACTTGTATTTGTACATGTTAGGGTTAGATGATAGCGCTGCGTATTCTCGTGATTGAATGGAGTCCGATCTTGCCATTCGCATACAGGTCGTCTGGAAATCGTATGGAATTCGTCTGAATTACAATAGCTTCCGATTGAAAGTTACTTCGAGTTGCCCAATAGACAATTATTATACTTAGCAATTACATCGCAAATGGAGGAAATACTTTTTTATTTTCCTTGACATTACTAAGTTCAACACAATATGTTTTTAGTTACTGACACAAAATAATAACACTTCATCATGCTTTAAATTGACGAAAAACTAAAGCTAAATTCTTGTTATATCTTTTATAACATGAACTCTAATTAATAATTAATATGAAGTGAACGTAAACTATTCATGAGTTATTAACTTTTTGGTACCCCCTTGATACGTGTTTCTTTAAAAAAGCAAATTGTCTTTAAAATGTTTAATGCACACGACTAAATAAATTTATTATAAATAACTAAGCAATTGAGTATAAATACGTTTCAAACAAAAAAAAAGTTAATTTACAATCAAACCATGTGTATAACAAATTTTAAAAAATATGTAAACTTTGATCTTTTATATTGCATTAATGCGTCATACGACAAACCTAAAATAAAAATTGTTACAGATAAATAGACATAAAAGAAAAGAAAAAAAAAACAAAAAAACAACTGGAAAACAATTTACCTGCTTTTCGGTAGTCTGTTGTCATACTTAAACTGCTCTCATGATGCAGCCTGTGGGTGTTATTTTATGACGTTATTTCACGTTGGCTTTTAGTAAACTTTAAGTTAAATTTAAGAGACATTACAATAGATTTAAAAATTTTTAGTTAAAAAGCAAAAAAACAAATGCTTCAAGGAGCCAAACTAAAAACATTAAAGATAAAAAATCAAATAAAGATATAAATAAATTGCATTTATATAGCTAAATAGTCTTGGCAATAGTACTAAATAGTAAATTTTAAAAGCAGTTTTGTCAATAATTTAAAACTACCAATTAATTATTTTTAACAATAGAATGTAGCATCATATTATGATGATTGGGTAATGAATCAAATTAACTGTATTTAAGTTTAATTGGTGAAAAACAAATAAAATTTTAATTAAAAATGGCAAAAACAAACCAAATATACAACAGCATATTGAAAAAAAATTTATAAATTAAAAAAAAAAATTACAAAATTAAAAAATAAAAAAAATAAAAAAAATAAAAAAATCACTGAAAAAAAAGCAGCAACAAAAAAGTTATATCTTCACAGTTAGAAGACATTTACAACCTTTTGGTTGCTGTTTTTTCTTCGGTGTCTCCCAACACCCCGGTATAGATGAGCCCTCCATTTAAAGGATGGCTCATCCATAACCCCATTACTTTGCCACTTATTGAAGGACCTCTCAGAGAGACACCATGGGTGTTGGGAGAAGCATATTTGGTATTGCTCAAATTTTATGACTCTAAAATTACAATTAGAAGGATATAATAAAAATTAAAAATACTTACAATTATTTTTAATTAAAATATATAGCATAACCTCACCATATTAACAGGATGAGGAGGATGCTAAAAATAATAGTAATCAAAAAAAGTAAATTTAAAAAGGTTAAACTTGTGAAAAATTTAATTTTAATAAAATTATGAGTAAAATGCAAACAGTTTAAAAATGTCATATTTGTATTAAATAATTCTTTCACCTATTGCACATATTTCTCCATAAAAATATATATAAAATTTAAAACACAGCTCTACCAGTTATGCTTCTCCCAGACACTAAAGACAAAAAGTATACCTCAGAATAATTGATAGAATAATATTTACATATAAATAAATATATATAAATAAATATATAATTATAATTTTTTTTTACCAAATCCCCTCATTTCTTCCTTGAAGTTGTCTAAAGTAAGAAATAAGATAACTGAAGCTAAAACTAACTAAAACTAAACCAAAATTAACTATAAACTAAACCAAAACTATAAACTAAAATAAACTTTAAATTTTGATATCTGTACCTCAGAAGACAAAGGTAGTTTATCCAGTGTTTTGTGAAAATTAGTTATGTATGAGACCTTTTTAGTTTATTCAGTATCTACATAGGTATAAAGACTGTTGTCCGACGACAATATAAAAAAAAGTAATTATGAAGGTCTGGTGTCTCCACATTGTTCAAAGGAAAAACATCCAGAAACAACAATTTACTTTTTTCATTTAACTTTTTTTTTGTCAAAATTATATTTCATGTGCCTTATACTCTCTCCTGGACAATTTCTAAAATGTGACAACTGACTTGGACTTTCGAGGTACAGATATAAATGCATTATTTATTTAACTATACTAATCATACAATTTATACTTAGTTTTTTTTCCAACTCTCCTAAAAGAAAATAGAAAACAAAGCTTAAGAACTTAAAGTATAAGAAGCTTTAAAATTCCAGTTACAGTACAAATAAACAAATTTCTAATAACAAACATCTAAGGGGTCGTCCATAAAGTACGTACGCCAAAAATTTTTAAATTTTCCCCCCCCCCCCCCCCTGTTGCCATTGTTAATTTTATACCCCCCCCCCCCCCTTAAAATTTAGTACGTTTATTAAATACCCCCCCCCCCCCCCCCCTCAAATATCTCCCCCGCCCCATCCCTCCTTTTTTTTTTTTTCTTAATTAAAAAGTTTAATTAAAAAAATATAAGACGGAGGCTACCTTAGATACTTTATACTACCCAAAGCTCTTTGCTAACGCATTTTAAAAATGTCTTCAAGTACAAATGCAATCAATAATTTAAATAAATTAAAAATTAATTATTGTAAGTTTGTATTTGGGCGAAAGGTTTATGCGGCGGCAATAGTGGACGGAGATCCAGGTTCGAATCTCGGTGAAAAACACGGAAAACTTTTTTTATTTTTTTAACGAATCAAATTTAAATAAACTATACTTAAGGTGGACGTTTTTTTCAGGCACCCCTCTTTAGTAAGTAAAAAACGAGTCTAAGGTGAGATCAGTAATATTGAAAACAAAGGGTAAAACCCAGTGGGAGGGAGCAACAGCAAATTTTGTGCCCTTTTGCTATTTTAAGAAGCTTTTTATTTTAGCAAAACCTAGCGGTCTTTGAGACGCCATTGACACGTTTTTTTGGGGTGACTCCGTCCCATCAACCACGGCCCTCAGGTCTTACTCAGGGCCAGTATATAAGGGCGGGCATGTGTGCATGGGCCCCCTCAGGATTTTTTGATGTTTTGATTTTTGATGATAGAACACTTTCACACAACGTGCAAACTTAAGTTTGTTAATATGCCAAATGAGGTGGCCTTGCAAAAAATTTGGATGGCGGAGGCCATCCAAATTTTTTTCCAAATCCAAAAGTTATAGCCATGCAAAATTTACACCCCTCTCATTTTGGGGGTCGGGAGGGTAAGCGTTTTAAGGCTTTTATTTCACCGCCTCCGCCATCCCGATATTTTGCAAGGCCTCCTCATTTGGCATAGGTATAAACAAACTTAAGTTATTGAGTTTGCACGATGAAAATGTGTATCGGCAACATGAAAAAATTCTGAGGGCACCCATACATGTGTGTGCATAGAGGAAAACTAGACCCTCTACTTCATATACCATACATCTTTTTATGTTGGCAAACTGAAGTCTTAGTCAGAATGTAACTTTTCTATTGATTAGCTGGTTAATTGTGATAAATTAGAAAATCGAAGTACGTACTTTAAATTGAACCCTCCCCCCCCTCCCATACGCTTTCGTACGCTTTTTAAAGAACTCCCCCCTCCCCCCTATAGAGCGTGCGTCTTGCTGGACGACCCCCTAATAGCAAAAACACTGGCTTATTTCAGTCTTCAATTCTGTGTCTAAACGATAAAAGCAATTAAATGTATAGACGTTAAAATATCTACTTAACTTTTTAAAAATAAATTCACTTAACTAATGTAACTAATACCTTTATTAGCTCTCTCTCTTGATCAACTAAAGAAAATAAATCCTACTAAACTAACTTGATGTAAAATAATAAAAAGCTGTCTTACTTGGAATTTTAAATTTCTTATCTTTATTATTGACAATATAATTTAAAGTAGTACCTTAGTTCTTTTTTGGACTTATTGTATAAAATTAAAAAAACCTACTGTTTTACTTTAAAGTGAACAACAATATTTTAAAAAACATTTTAGTTACTTTATTAAAAAATAAAAATCCTTTTAAACTTACTACCTCTCTCTTTATTATTGTCAACTAAACAGAAAAACAAACAAACAACTGATAGTAAATTTTCACTTTGGTAGTAGGTTATTAAATAGATTAAATAGATCTTTGATCTATTTAATCTGCTGTAACAGTCAGTAACTTTATCATTAAACTATAACTATTTTCTACAACCTGGTGTAATTTAACATTCTAGATTTATTTTTTAAGTAATTAAAAATATTTAAGATTATAATATATAAGATTTTAAAAACCTGAAATTTTAAACCTACTTCAAAAAAAATAGAAATATTAAAAACTACTTCTTTTCCTTTTTAAAAAGAATGATATTTTCCAAACGGTAAGTTGTTGTTACAAATATCTTTTAACAACCTATCAATTGCATTTGTGGCATGTTTAGGTATGATGGATGTTTCATCAAGCAAAAAACAAAACAACTTGTCTTAAAAAATGCCCGTGTATAGAGTTAGGAGTTACATTACATGTGCTATTATCCAATATTGGAACAGGAAGTTTGAATAAACCATGCAATGTAGATCCATTTGTAAGAAGAGTTGCTGCTATGCAAGTCCATGCAGCTGTAGCAGATTTAAAGCCCCTACTCATGGTTTCAGCAATCAAATAACTATAAGTAAAGGTTTTTCCACTACCAGCTGGTCCATTCATGAAAAATAATCTAGCATGTTGATTTTATACACTTGGTTGCTCATTCAGTGCAGCAAGGATAGCATTACATACATTTAATTGATTGACATTAAGCAACTGTCTCATTCGGTTGGCTTTGTCAATAGATTGTTGAACATTTTCATAGATAACTTAGGCACATAAACTCATCAATAACAGGCAGATTGTAATCAGCCAGCGTTTTACCACTTTGATTTATAATCTTTTCAATTTGATGAAGAGTAGCTTATTCAGCTACTAGAAGTGAGACTGAGCGGTGAATGAAATCTTCCATCATAAAAGCTTTGTATGTATTCCAGAGAAGCAAAGGATTGTCAGGTTCACAAAAGGTCAAAATAATGGAAAACAACTTACTAATTTGCTTTGGCATACGTGTTAAAACCGCGTCAGAAAGAAAATTCTGCCATTCCGTGTCAAACCTTTCAAAACACATGCTTCACAAAATGTTTCAAGGACAATACCATTAACAGTACGCACATCCTCCCAAGATGCACCTTTTGCACCTTTTGCAAGCACCTTTTGCAAGCAAGGTTGCACCTTTTGCTTGCAAAAGTAACGGTTTAGGAAAAAACAATTCTCCAGTTGGATTAACTTTATACATTCTTACTATCACCTTATTGCCACCTCTTTGTCTAACCTTCCATTTACAATGTTTATCATCAAATATAAAGTGATAAGGAATGTCTACGTACGAATAGCAATGTGCTCTTTCATTTTCAGTATTTAACTTAAACAATGCCGTTAGGTGCGTATCACGTTGAGCTGCACTACCTAAAGCCATTTGTTCTGATCATTCTCTAAAATACACTAATTGATTTTAAGGTAGATAAACTTTAAGGCATATAAAAGTGTGTGACATGAGCTTATTTGGACACTCGAAAATTTGCCACAATGCTTCAGGTGCACTTACATAACGACAACCTAAAAAAGTGTTTACTTCATCTTGATTAATTTGTTCATTTATTAAAATATTGGCACAGTCGTGACCCTTGTATATATATATTTGTACAAATATTTAACAGCCTTAACAGACATGCAGGCTTCAACATTAATGTGAGCTTGATATTTCTTTGATAACCATGGATTGTAAGGTACCACCCAGCAGTTACCTTTAATATTGATAACCAAACCATTATCACGACGTCTATAGCGTGGATAACCATTATAAACTGCTACAGTGTTAACACTAAATTCTTTAGGATAATTTTTGCTGCACGCCCATGCTTCATCAGGGAGAATTCGAATTCGTTATGTCGCATGGACTGTGAATCATGCAAGTTTAAACAACGTCATAAAGATCATGATTTAAAATCATGATCTTTGTGATAAGCTTGAAACATCAATCAATGTGCTGTTTCAAGCTTATCATCATTTTCAAAGTGAAGTAAAATACGAACATGTGGCAAACCACGCTTTTGAAACTCAATAACCTGAACATGTGTTACAACTTTCCCTAATCCACCGTGCTTAAAAATGTTATTGAGAAGGTTATTTAATTTGAGTTTAGGGTAATTCCATGTCAATTGAGCCAGAAAATTTCAAAAATGTCACCATACCTCTCAGATTTTGCTGATTTTTATACAGTTGAGAGTACTTAGTAAAACAAGAATACCTAGAAAACTTTAGCTTCTAGCTCCAAGAGGATCCTGAAATATGATCATTTTACTTTCAACTGATCTTGGCTAGGCCCCTCTTGTCCTCTCAGAACTGAGATCTTTGTTTAAAGGTTCCATGTCACATAGCTTTAAAAATATTTGATATTTTGACTTAAAAATTTGTACCTGGCTATTTTCAGGGTTGACGAATCCAATGAAATAATCAATATTATAAAAAAATATTTTTAAGTACCTGTAATTATCAAGTTAAATAAATTTAGGCAATTTTTTATATACCTGATTTTGATGCTCAAAAAAACCCTCTTGGCCTTGATGGTATCAAAAAAAATATTCTACACATTATTCGTAATTTTATGATCTACCAGAAAACGTATTAATTTTGATCTGCAAGTATATGGATTTACATATATGGATAACGGGGCACTGGCCACACTTTTTTGTAGCTGAATCTTGCAATACATTTTCCACCTACTTTCAGACTAGCTAGAGCTATGAAAATTTCTGTATTTATGTAGTGTCGATAAACGAGCATTTTAAAATTAAAAAAGTGCCAAAGAAACTAGGGGCTGGGGGCATGTGCCCCACTTTTTCGAGCAGAATCTTGAGATGGGTTTTTCACTATCTTCCAGACAAGCTGCAGCTCTGAAAATTTCAGCATTTGTGTAGTCCTGATGAACATGCGTTAAAATTGTTTCAGGCCAGACGACCATATGGTCCATGGGGCTGGAGCACCTGGGACCATGCCCCACTTTTTTTCTCAAAACAAATTTTTTTTTTAACACATAAATGTGTCTTAAATTTAAGATAGCTTTGAAAATATTGTATTCAAAAATATTTATTGCTTTATACTTGTTCCGTTTTACTTAAATTAAAATACAAAAATAAGGATAAAATACAAAAATAAGAAATATAAAATAAAATACAATAATAAGAAAGTCAAGATAATGTTAAGATTAGCTTAGATGCATCGACGGTCAAAGTATAAAAGCGTCCATTTGTTATTACAGGTGCATCAATTATACAAGTTATGTTGGTAATTGGCACCCAACACTCATCTACTCTAGATGGCCAGAAAAGTTTATTAAAAGGACCGTGCGGGTGCATAAACGTTACCATAACATTCTGCTATTGTATCAATTTCATTGATCATACCAATCCAATCGAACATTACACATAATGAATTCGCCTAATTTCAAGGCATCAATGTTAATTTGCTGATCGTTTTAAGAACTTTGAATACCAGAAAAAGAAAAAATGCTTGTTATATGAACATCTTCACTTGTTTGTTTAAAGCTAAAGTATCTATAGATTCTGGTTTAAATTGATGATAGCTCCTAGTTCCAGGAATTGTTCTACTTAGCTCAAAGCAAGTTTTCAAAGTGGTGCGCAATTCTGTAAGTCTTTCTTTTTCAATCTTGAAAAAAATAATCCCTTTAATATTGTTAGTGCAGTAGTCAAAGATTTTGTTAGAATTCAATATCTGGTCATTTATGGGCTTTTGTAGATTTGCATTTGTAGTTAATCGTTTTACAGTGCCACCAATCCCATCACATAGTAGCCCATGACTTGTAGCAAAAAATGTCCACTCTGCATCAATGTCAAAATCATTTTTATGGAGGCAGATATTGAAAAGGTTTTTGTGATTTTTATACTGTGCAGCACAACCATCCGAAAATGAAAGAATCTTTGAAATTTTTGGATGATATTCTTTTAAATAGTTAACTATTTGTGTTTGAACTTCATACACAAAACCAGTGTCATGCTCTTTATCTTCTGACATGAAGCAAAATGATTTTTCTAGAGTGGTCAATTTCGTTTAATAAGTAGAGGGCAACGGGATACAATGTGCATTGACTTTTGCACCAATGGTAACTTTGGATTTCATCTTGAATCACAAAAGTGAAGTTTTCTGCAAAGTCACCTAAGACAATACAGCAGTCTTTTGCTAAATTTTCCTTTTGTTGCTTTAGGTTTCTTGCTTGACATTTCGCAATGTAGGAATGAGCTGTTAATTTGTTTATTGCCTCTGATAACATCAATTGCTCTCTCCGTTGTTGTTGTCTGATAGATCAATGTTATTCTGTTTGTTTTCTGCCACTGATTGAATGACACCTCCTCGTCATTGTCAATTAGTTGTACATCCAGAAACTTCTTTAAAGAAACTTTACCTGAACAGTTCGGACATCGATGAACCATGCACTCGTTACTTGTCACATCACAAACAACTTTTGTCATCAGATCTTTGCAAGTACATTTTATTTGTATAGCATTGGTCAAGAGTATTTCATTTTGATGGAGGGTACATACTCAAACAGAATGAGTGCCTGATGCTCCAACAGTTATGCACCATTTTGGTCTTAAACTGCAAAACTTAGAAAACCCAATAACTTCTTGAGGATAGTTAGTTTTAAAAGAAACGTTAAGTTCTTTAAGTTTACATAAAATAAGGCGCTTTTGCATGTGTTGTTTTCTACCTATACTTACGTAATCTTTTTTACCAGGCATTCGTCTTGTAAATTCGTCATCATGGTATACCTTGTTGACTCTATTTAATGTTATTTGTGAAAATATTTTTCCTTTCTTAATGCCTGGAACTGATAAAATCCAACTTATTTTCTTTAGTTTGCGCGCTTCTTGAATTTGGTATATAGTGACGTTGAAATATCTTGCAGCAAAATATCTTGACCAAGACTCGGCTGTAAATGTTAACAACTGAATTTTAGTTTTTCGGTCAGAAACAATTAACTTTTCTTTTTGCTGTTAGTTTGTCTAGATCATTGCATTTACTTTTGTCAATAACTTTCGAATGAGGAGTTTTAAGTTTTAGTTCTTCTTCCCTAACATTATATACTTTTGAAATATGCTCTTCATACTTTGACATTGTTTTTATAACTTTACTTTTAGCAACAGATAACCGTTGATGCTTTGGAATGCTATAAAGTTTTATGGGGGATACACATATTGTTTCCAAACTAACATTTAATGCCTCTCGTGATTTTCAGAAGTACCACATGAAATAGATTCTTCAAGTTCACAATTATCTAGTTCATGAAATTTACTGATTATAGCATCAAAGCAGCTTTAAGAGACAAAGTTGATATCCAGGCACAACATTTGGAAAATTAATTCTTAATTGTTTTGCCATGTCTAATGTTTTTAAATGACTCCCTGAAATGAAAAGAACAATTTGATTTTAGTAATTACCTATCAATATGAAAATTATTTGTACTTATTTCAATATATAATGCATAACCATATCAGCTTTTTTTGCAAACTTTTATAAACAAGTAGATTTTAATTTCATTATTCAAAAAAGGTTTTACAATAATTTTTTATCAACAATATTTACCTTTGATTGCTTTTTTTTTTTTTTTTATTTATGCTTGTCCATAAATTACAACATTTTGTGTGCTTCTTTTCAAAGTGTGTACAAAAAATCTTTGCATTATAAAGGCAGATTGTTAAGACTTTATCATCTGTTATGCCAGATCTCCAAATAAATTCTTCTCTGGCATCTTCTCTATAGCAATCAAATTTCTTTAAATCAATCTTTCTACGACAACTTAGTTTATGACAAGTATCATTTCAATTTTTTCCAAAATCACATGAATCCATTCTAACTGTAACACTAAAAACAATTTGAGATTAATTTAAAAATGAGAAACCAATAGTATTTATTTTAATGGAAGCAACTTAAGCAAACACCATGGTAATACAAAATTAAACAGTGATTGATTTCTTTTATCTTACTTTGACAAAAAGAAATTTTCCATTTCGCAAGGTTTAATTATACTCAATTTGTTAATGTTAAAAATGTTAATGATGACTTTAATAGGTAACAAATTTCTTCTATACTAGTGTAATGACAGGTTTTTTATTTCTGTTAACAACTTGCTGTTACCATTTTAGAATTAGCAAAATATATTTTTTAATTCAAATTTTAAATTATACAAAATAAAATTCTGTTAAAATCATTACTTTATACTGTTTTTAATTGTATACATGCAATTCAAAACTCTTATAAACATTACGTTTCTTAAAACATTTTAAGAAAGATTATTAAACATAAAATGATCAAAACCAAATGGAACAAATATAAATCATAAAAATTTGGGAAGCAATGTTATCTAAGAAATGTTTAACGTTGTTAAAAATAAAAACCTAAAAAAAAATTTGAAGACAATAGTTTTAAAGTTATCTTAACTAAGTTTAAACAAAAAAAAAATTTTATTGAGAAAAAAAGTGGGGCATGGTCGCAGGTCCCCCAGCCCCATGGACTATCTGGTCGTCTGACCTGAAACAATTTTAACGCATGCTCATCAGGACTACAGAAACGCTGAAAGTTTCAGAGCTGCAGCTTGTCTGGAAGATAGTGAAAAACCCATCTCAAGTTTCTGCTCAAAAGAATGGGGTACATGCCCCCAGCCCCCTCCCCTAATTTCTTGGGGCCCTTTTTTAATATTAAAATGCTCGTTTATCGACACTTTATAAATACAGAAATTTTCATAGCTCTAGCTAGTCTGAAAGGTAGTGGAAAATATATTGCTAGATTCAGCTACAAAAAAGTGTGGCCTGTGCCCCGTTATCTATATATGTAAATCCATATACTTGCAGATCAAAATTATTATTTTTTCTGGTAGATCATAGAATTTAAAATAATGTGTTAAATATCTTTTTTTGATATCATCAAGGCCAAGAGGGTATTTTTGAGCATCAAAATCAGGTATATAAAAAATTGCCTCAATTTATTTAGCTTGATAATTACAGGTACTTAAAAATATTTTTTTATAATATTGATTATTTCATTGGATTCTTTAACCCTGAAAATAGCTAGGTACAAATTTTTAAGTCAAAATATCAAATATTTTTAAAGCTATGTGACTTGGAACCTTTAAACAAAGGTCTCAGTTCTGAGAGGACAAGAGGGGACTGGCCAAGATCATTTGAAAGTAAAATAATCATATTTCAGGATCCTCTTGGAGCTAGAAGCTAAAGTTTTCTAGGATTTCTTGTTTTACTAAGTACTCTCAACTGTATTAAGTTCAGCAAAATCTGAGATGTATCGTGACATGGCCTGGCATTCAATTGACATGAAATGACTCTTTAAATGCTCGAATAACCAAGTCAGGTCTATCATTTGCTGTCTGACCTGGATATAAATTTTCAGTTTTCTTGCGCCATTTTGGGTTGCAAGTGAAAGTAATAAAAAGATTTGCTTTACCATACTTTTAAATTATAGCCATAGCATCTTCAAAGTTTTTTTTTAAAGCTCTAGGATTTCCTTCATAAGTAATAACTTTTTTAGTCTTTAACGTTGTTAATTTTTCTAGTTTCAAACTCTACATTAGAAAGCACGCACTAAATTGTCATCGAATGAAGTCTGCTCTATTCACTGTTCTGTGTGAAATCAAACAAAAAACGGGTGTGCTTGTCTTTTTTTTTTTTTTTTTGGTGAAGGTGAATATGCTTAACTTTATTAAGTTTTGATACTCGTGAGTAACATCAATTTACAAAATGATGTTACTCACAAGTATAAAATTTTAAAAATACGATGTATTAAAATACTATGTGAATATCAAAATGTATAATTGAAATACAATTTTTTTTAAAGCAATAAATATGTTTAATCAGATGGATGATGCTTTTAATATGTTTATAAAATCAAATAAAATAATATTTTAAATTCTAACTGTAATAATTGTATATATATATATATATATATATATATATATATATATATATATATATATATATATATATATATATATATATATATATATATATATATATATATATATATGCGCGTCATTGTATGACAACGCAAATCACATTTTGCTTCGATGATTCGACTGGAGGTATTTCAAAAAATATTCTAAAAACGCGTCGAATGAAAGTATTCTGAATTATACCTTAAGTCAATAAATCACATCAAAACTTCTTTTAACTTTATTTAACTGAAACGTTAAAAATCAAGCAAAGTTTAATCATTTTCACGCGTTTTAGGCATTTCAGGCAGTTGTACGCGTGCGTTACAAAAACTGTTATTTAAATATATACATAATATGTCTTAGGAATCGTCCATATATTACATAATGCTGAACTTTTTCAAAAAACAGAAGTAGGAGACCTAAAGGTATTTTACGTGACAGTTTTCATAAAATTTAACAAGCTATTTCAATCTTTCATTTATGTTAAGGCTCTGCGAGTGAAAACATTTAATCTATTTCGTTTTGTTTATTACTGAAACTAGGCGTTGCGTAATTTATGGAGAATTCCTTTACAGTTTTTGTTAATTATTGACTTTTATTGGATTTTCAGCTGCTGTAATCATTCTTAAAACTACAAAAAAATGTTTTGTACAATTCCGAAAGTCTCACAATAGAAATTACCATAACAAATCATTTTTAAAAAGAATTATCAACATATATATAGCAAAAAAATAATATATATGGTGCGTTCAGTTTTCTTTTCGCTGTGTTTTATCACTTTTTGTTATTTAATTTTTCATATACCCTTAAGTAAAAATATATAATAAATATTAACTCAGATCATTATTCCATGGAATCTGGTAATATTTTACAATTAAACCTTATGTTGTAATAAACTATAAAACGATTAGGAATATTTATGGCGCCAAAAGTGCTCGAAAACTAACGGAAAAGCTAACTGCAGAAACTATTCTAAATAAACAACATAATAAAGACAAAAACGAATCGAATGATTTCGTATCTAGTTAGCAACTAGCTGAAAATAATAACGAATCGACATCAAAATTATCCAAAAGCAAAGTAACCAAAATTGCTCCTAGTGAACCAGCATTTGAAATTGTGAAAAGCAAAAGTCAAAAAAAAGAGGAAAGAAAGATAAAGAATACCATAAACGAACAAAATGAGTTTAGCGATATAGAATCAGAAATGGAAGAAGGCGAAATACGGCAAAACGATAAAAACATTTATAATAGAAATGCCCCACCACCGACTCCTCAAAAAATTGACCCGAAGAGATTACCAAGAAAAAAAGTGGTATGAGAAATTTTTATACTATATTATTGTTATTTTTTTCTTTAATTTATTTGGTTTATTCTTTTTATTTTATTTTTCTACGAGAAAACTTTTTTGTAAACGTAGAACATATGACATTCCATTCCTTCACATATTAAATTACTCTTACCGCCATACCAGTAATTATATCATCACAAACCACAAACTCATCATAAAACGTAATAAAACAAAAACGGAAACCGCTAAAATATTCTCCGTAAATATTTGTGGACTTGCTGACATAAAAAAGCAAAACATAAATATGGAAAAATTAAAAAAAATGAGTTTTGATTTTTTCTTATTACAAGAAATGCACAAAATGCAGAAGATTTTATAAAACTTTGGAATAATCCTGGCTACTATTCTAACGGTAAGTCGCACACAGGAGGTACTATAACATTAATTAATAAAACAAAGCATAATCTAAAAATAATTGACCGTTACGAAGACCACGAAAGTCACTTCAGTTAAATACTTGAAGGAAACGATTATCACAGTTTTTTAATAATAAATGTTTACAGAAAATCCGGTTCAAATTATGCTGACCAAATGAAAAGAAAAATTTATTTAAAGAAATAACAAAAACAATCAAAAACCAAAAATTAAATAATATGTTTATCATATTTGGAGGTGATTTTAATATGGTCCTAGATGATATTGATCAATATCCACAAATAAACAGAAAAAATGTTTGTCAACAAATGATTTTAAAACTTATTAAAAACTTTAAACATCGAAGACACTTGGCGTATTTTTAATCCACATGCCCAAGGAAACACCTATAAATAAATCAACAAACAACATAACATTCTCTCGACTTGACAGGATATATATAAGTAAATACATGCGCCAATTTACCTCCATTAAACACGAACCAATGACATTTACTGATCATCACAATGCCGTATGTGCGGCGCTTTCTATAAATAACATTGATATTGGAAAAGAAGTTTGGATTTTAAATAATAAAAACTTTAAAAAAATTGAATACATTGAAAACATTTCCCAAATTATTAAAACACACGCCTCAATAATTGATCAATCCAAAAATAAAACTACTGACTGGGACCATCTAAAAAATCTAATAAAACAATTTTCACAAAAATTCAGCAAAACGGAAGCTGAAGTAACTCGAATTCAAGAATACAGACTAAAAAAACTATTAAAAAACTCGTTAAAAAAAAGCCCATAACAACCCAAAAATGAAAAACTTGAGTTATACATTATTAGCAAAACTTGAAATGTATGAAAAAAATAGAGCCTAAGGTGCTGAAATCCGAGCAAAGGTTAAATGGCGAACAGAGGGTGAAAAATCGAGCAAGTTCTTCTTCCAACTGGAAAAATCAAAAATTCCTAAACAATTCATAACATTAATAAAAGACAAAGACGGAATTGAAAAAATAACACCAAAGACATCACTAAAGCTTTTTAACATTTCTACCAAAAACTATACAAACACACTAAAAATGATATCACACTCCAAAAATTCATACTAGATAATTCGGATATTAAAAAAATATCTAAACAACAACAACAATCATTGGACGAACCAATAACATTATTTAAAGTCAAAAATGCATTAACGTATATGAAAAATATCAAATCACCCGGGAATGATGGTTTAACAGTCGAATTTTACAAATCAAACTTTGATAATATTGTTGAAATTTTAGTTAATATTCAAAATAATGTCATAAAAAAACACGAGATGTCGGAAACACAAAAACAAGCCATTATAACATGTTTATTTAAAAAAGGCGAAAAAACTGACATTTTCAATTGGAGACCGATATCTCTATTAAACACAGATTAAAAATGCTTACTAAAATCATATCAAACCGACTAGCAAAAATACTGCCAACAATCATACACGAAAACCAAACAGCTAGTGTTCCCCATCGAACGATATACCAAAAACTTGCATATACAAGAGACATAATTTATATAGCTAACAAAAATAATTTAGATGCCTCGATTGTGTCAGTCGACCAAATCAAAGCCTTTGACCGTGTTGACAGGAATTTTTTATATGATTGCTTATTTAAATTTGGTTTTAGTGTTTTCTTTATAAATGTAATTAAAACATTATATTATGACATCAGTGCATATCTTAAAGTAAACGGTTATTTATCAGACAAAATAAACATATATAGAGGAGTTAGGCAAGGATGTCCCCTTTCCATGATACTATATATAATTCAAGCAGAGGTTTTTGCAGGATTTATTAGGAGAAATCCAGAAATTAAAGGAATCACAATCGACAATATAGAAACTAAACTGCAATAGTATGCGGATGACACTGTCTTTTTCTTATCGACTGACAACTCAATAATAGCTTTAGGCAACGCTCTAAACATATACAAACGAGGTACAGGAACAAAGTTGAACATTTCCAAATGCCAAGGTCTGTGGCTTGGACGAAACTGATCAATAATCAATGACAGTTTTTTAAACTGGCATTTATTATTGATCATAATGATCAATAATAAATGCCATTAATATTGACCATTATTATTGGCATAATGGTATGACACTACTCTTAAGAGTGTAGGTATTAATTTCTCTAATTCTAATCAATATATCAACCGACAATTGAACGAAAGCATAGAATAATTGGACAAAAAGATATACCTAGACCATGTGACAAAAACATAAAACTAATAAAATCAAAAATCGAACTTCCTTTGGAATAATAGCTTCATAAAAATACCAAAATAAGTTTCCAAACTCCCTATCAATAAAGGCGGTGTAAACATTATCGACGTGAAAAAAAATTAGAATCAATTCAACTAAGTTGGATTTTCAAATATTTTGATGAGAACAAGCAGAGACCATGGAAAGGTTCATCCCTTCATATTTTTAATAATTACAGCCATGCAAATCAAGGAAATCTTATATTTCTCACCACGCATTCTTCCAAATCATTAAACACTCTATCCCCTAATACCTTCAAACAATAAAAACGTGGAGTCATCTCTATAGAAAATTCAATAACCACAAAAATCTTACCATCGAGGAAGTACTAAACCAACCAATATTTTACAATCCATATATAAGACACGAGCGTATAATCCTCAAACCATCTCCAGAATCCACAAACAACAGCATAATCAAGATAGGCAACATTTTAAAAGTATTTGCTAGCGGCTTTCTAGAGAGTCAACTCATCGGTATAAAGCAACACCTTCTAACAAAAATAATAAATTCACTACCGCCAAAATGGAAACATCTCATAAATTATCAAAGCCAAAGTTACGACCAAAACAAAGCACTAACATCTATTTTCTCTAAAAAATTTATAAACCTCAAACCAAAAAATATATACACTATCTCCAAAAATGATGCAGAAATAAACCTAACAGAAAAATTTTACAGATGGGCAGACTACTATAAATATAGCATGAGAAACATAACAACAAAAGACTGGTTCCAATTAATTAACTACTTCCACAAAAGTAACATCAACAATGAAGCAGACAAAATTAAATACAAACTAATACACTTTGCAATTCCAACCAACTCGAATTTTGAAAAAAGAGGCTTTGTAACAGACGATCTCTGTTACAAAGCCTTTTTTTTAAAAAATCGAGTCATCTTAACATCATATGTGGAACAACCTTCCCCATTTGATGTTTAGATGTGAAAAAGCACAGCTACTCATAAAATACACACTCGCTCTTATTCAAAAAATCTATCCACGTCATCCACCTCCTAAAAATACATTCAAAACTTTACTTTTTCCTTTAACACCTGTAAATAGTTTTTATATTGGAAATTTACTTCTTAACGAACTTTTATATAAATTATATTGTAATAGAATGAGGTCGTTCCATGAAAAGTTGATGTTTGCTAGAGTGAGTTTGTTAGAGGAATTCCAAAACAAAATCAAAAAGGTTTTGTATGAGGAATTCGAAATTTCAAAAAAATCAAACAGTAAAGAGTATATTTTTTTTATAATGTGAAAAAATCTGGAGCGAAGATAACAAAATTAAAATAGATACAAACAACAATCTTTTTTTAAACAAAAGTGCCCAGATTATCTTTGGAACTTTTTCGATTATTTTCGAATCTTGCTTTTCATATTTTTTTCGTTTGTTTTTTGTTTTGTTTTGTTTTTTGGTTTTATTTCATTTTCGTTTTTTTCTTTTTTGTGTCTGTAAGTTCTTCATTTTTTTATGTTAAGTATCTAACTCTTGTGAGTTTTATATGTGACTTAGTAATGGAACAGTGTACCATCTTGTAATTAATACCACTGTATTCATTATTGATATCTCTATAAAGCAGACACCGGAGGAGAGAAATAAACAACAGTATGATATTAATGGGACAAATAATCCTTAACTTGTACTTTAACATGTTAGAGTTAAATGTAAGCGCTGAGTATTCTCATGATCGTAAAGAATCTGACTTTTCATCTTGCATACAGCTCGTCTAGAAATTCTACGGAATTCGTCTGAATTACGATGGCGTCCGTTTGGAAGTTACTTGGAGTTGCCCAATAGACAATTATTATAGTTAGCAATGACATCGTAATTGGAGGAAGTACTCATTTAACGGTGCACAGTGGGACAAAATCGAGTTTTTTGCGTTAAAATTATTTTTGTAGTTTATTTTAACAGAATAGCATTATTTGTATATACACTGAGGCATATTCGTTTAGACGCATCAATTTTTTTCTTTTTATCTTGATTTTTTTCTATGTATTGTCAACTGATATGCATGCAAGTTATTATCAAAATAATTGTTGTGTTGTGGGCAAATAAAAATCACAAAAAAAATTTTTCTATGTGTCTTTATTAACATGAGAGTATGTTTGATATACAAAAGTACATTTTTTAATTGGAATATATCTATAGACGCAGTCATATTTTTGACATTAAAAGATGGAAATTAGTAATGCGTATGTCCTCCATTACATTGGATCACCTCAAAAATTCTGCCTTTCATTAACTCCACTAGTCGTTAAAGTGTAGTTTGATCCAACTCGGACCATGCTTCAAGGATTTTACACTTTAACTCAGTAACAGTTTTAAATTGGTGTCCGGCTGCTTTAGCGTCATAAACTTTTCTTGATAGCATTCCCCTCACTTTCTCGATTGGATTTAAGTCCGGGCTACAAGCTGGCCATTCGAGAACCGGGATGTTGTGGTTTTTAAACCATTTCATAAAATGCCTAGATGTGTGAATTGCAGCATTATCTTGCTGAAATATGGCATTATCGTCCATGTTTTCATCCATATAAGTTATGAGAACATCATTTAACATTTCTGTATACTTTATTGAGTTCTTTTTAGGTAAACCACAACACAGAGTCAATTTTCCTGAATAAGAAAATCTACCCCAAATCATTAAACTTCCTCCTCCATAATTTCGTTTTGTTTGTGGGTCATTTATTCCTCTTAGATCATGCCAATAACAACTGTAAGAGTCCGGACCATCTAAATTGAACTTTTTTTCATCTGAAAATATTACGTTTTGTCACTCATGAGTCCAATGCATATGGTTTTTAGCAAACTGTAATCTAGCAATTTTATGGTGCTTTTTTAACATTAGTTTTTGGTGTAGTTTCTTCCAATTTACATTTGGTGTTGTATGTAGAATATGTGCAACATGTTTATTGGTGACAGGCAATAATAATTTATCCTTTATTTGTGTTGCATTCAATATATTTTTGGTTGCTTCGAAGCGAATTCGATTAATTTGCCGATTTGTTAATACTTTGTTGCCGTTTGTTGCTTTTTTTACACCATAATTGTCACCTTTTGCAATGTAGTTTCGTACAACATGGTCAGATCTTCCAATTTTTCATGCTATTTCTCGTATAGAAAGTGCTTGTGAGATTTCTGAGCCACGATATAAATTAATTTGTATTTTTTCGGCATCTGTCAAATACTTTCCTTTAGGCATTTCGTAAAATGCAATAAAAATGATACTGGCAGAGCAAAAGATCAAATTACACTAAAATTTATCAATTTATTTGTGTAAAAGTGATTAAAAATCAATAATTACCGTTATTAACCTGACTGCGTCTATAGATATATTCCTATTAAAAAATGTGCTTTTGTATATCAAACATACTCTCATGTTAATAAAGACACATAGAAAAAATTTTATTGTGGTTTTTATTAGCCCACAACACAACAATTATTTTGATAATAACTTGCATGCATATCAATTGACAATACATAGAAAAAAATTAAGATAAAGAGAAAAAATTTGATGCGTCTAAACAAATATGCCTCAGTGTAAAATGCATAACTGACGTAATAACCATGTAATTATATAATATAAAAAAAATATTATAAAATTTAAATATTTTGGTAAAAAATACGAATTATTTTCACTGGACAATACAATTGTTTTCAGTGTAAACATCAAAAGTATTACTTTTCGATGCATGTATTTGTCATAAAATATCTTTTTTAGATTCATATTTACAAAACTTATATATTATTACAGTACTGAAAGATTTTGTAGGTAGTCTTTGTGTACAAAACATCTTTTTTACATGTTCAGTATTTCCCATCAACTGACCATTACCCGAAGACCAATCTTCTGTTATAACTTTTTTTATTGCAAAAAGTTGCAAAATATTTATGATGCATGGCTATTAACATACAATTAGCATGAGATTTACATAGCCAAATGTTTGGAGGATATTGCAGGGTAGTTTATCTGATACCTAATAGTAAAGGTTAGTAGCAAAAAAAAAATTGAAAAGTATTTGTTTTTGATGCATAAAAGCTTATGATTACATTTACGTTAAATTATTTTGAAAACCCTATGCAAAATTATTATTCTCAGTTAAATTAATTTAGTTTTAAATAAAAGTCAATAAAGTTAGTTCAAAACATAGGTAGCGTAAGAAAGTTGATAAATAAAAAAATGCAAAACAGCGTTTTGGAACACATGTCAAATTAACGTGTAAATAACTGCATAAAATTACGCTCAAATTAATATTTAATGCTTTGTTTGCATTGTTTATGTTGGCGTGTATTTTTGTGTTTTGATTCTATAGTCGTGTAATTTTGTGTAGTGTTTATATCGTCGTGTATTTTTGTGTAATTTTGATGATGTTATGTATTTTTTATATATCGTTTTTTATATAGTTTTTATTTTGTCTATTGTTTGTACAGACGTATTTTTTTGTGTATTATTTATGTTTTCGCGTTTTTTTTTTTTCTTTTTTTTTGTGTTGTTGATTCTAACTATTTTTATTATTGTTGCGTTTGTTTATTTGTTGCTATTATTCAAGAGGTTTCCTATTGTTTTTGTCTCATCATAATATTTAATTGTATCTTTTTGTTTTCATTTTATTTTCTATCACTCTTCTCAGATTAAAAGAATGAGAAAACACAACGTTTAACGATCAGAATCTGAATCAACGTTATAGACGTTGTATTACTTCATTCATTCATTACCTCTCTTGTCAGTTTATTCACTTTTTCCTTTTTTGTATTTTGTCTGGCTTTTTTTATTAGATATTGGTCTTCTTTTTATTATAACTATTTATTGTTGTAAATGCAATACGTTTTAGTGAAGCTGCAGTATAGCCTTAGAGATGAATTATAACCTAAAAAGAGTTTAGCAGAGTGAGATAAAAGTACAAAAGGACAGATGTCCAGTGAAAAACAAAGAGCCTTAAGTAGTATAAAAAGGGCGTTCCAACACATTTTTTTTTTTCAATCATTATACTAACTATAATTTCTTAACCTATTATAACTATAATCTTAACTATAACTTATGAGCCAAAATTATATAATAATATATTTTAGTTAAAAACTCTCTTCCGAACACTGATCTTTATTTTGTAATTTTGTAAATTCAAAGAATCTTTCAAACATATCATTTCTTTATTATCAACCCATGAGTTGAAAGAATCAGGATACCCATACCACTTTACTATGGACTTGTTTTTGAGTTACGAATAATTTTTTCAATCCTAAATATATTTTGATTAATTTTTTGCATTTCTTGTTCATAAAAAGTACCTTGTATATCTTTATTATTATCGTCAGCTATTTTATGCTAAGGTGGATCTGTGAACTGAATCTGTGACACTGTGAAAACTTCTTCATTCCATCTCGGTGTGTATCCTTTTTCAAACGTTGCTTTCTTTTTAGTTATCTTAATTCTATCACCAATTGAAAACTTTGGTCTTACAGACTCTGATCGTACATTTCAATTTAGATTTAACCAAACAATATTTTTATTCTTCTTATCGCTAGCTTCAACTGGTGTCATTTTAATTGAAGAATGCCTTGTGTTGTGGTATTTATTTACCTTTTCAACTAAAACGTCAATATATTTTTTAGTAGAATTACCTGAAAAGTACTTAAACAATTTTTCTTTCATTGTTCTATTCCATAGTTCAACTACGCAACATTTTTCTTTATTTTCAGTTGAATATAACTCAACACCTAACGCTTTAACATGCTTATTATAAAATTCGAAGCCTTTATCTACCCATATCTTTTGACACATTCTTTCTTTAAGATACTTTGGATCTATGGAAAAATCTTTTGATTTTTTAGATCCTTCGGATCCATGGAAATTCGAAGAACTTTTAAAGATTTTATTTAAAGCATTAGCTACATTAACTCCAGTTTTACTCTTCAATGTAACAATCTATCCATACTTCGAAAAAACATCTATCACCATTAATAAGTATTTAATATCTTCATTGAATTTGGAAAAAGATTTCATGTCAACAAATTCAGCAGCCCATATTTCATCGATTCCATTTATAATTACTTTTCTTTTTCTGAAATGTTTTACAACTGGTCTATGAAATTCGTTTGCAAGTTTGTCAGTCCATTTCGGACCCATAAGATTTAGATCCTTTTGATCCACATGAATTACTTCGTTACACTTGTCTTTTTTCTGATTGTCGTTTTTTTGAGTAGTTTCAACACCCAATTCATATGGGTCTGAAAGACCTAACCCAAACTTTGCTTTAGGTGATATAATAGGTTTTATAATACCTCGTTTAATTCTTTCACGTATTGTTGAATTTTTCATAGAATCCATTTCTTCGATCATAATTTTATCAGCTAAATTTATTTTTCCGGTATCATCGAAATATTTATATGCAAGATTGTGATGGTAAGCTGAATTATCAACTCTATCTATAGGTTTACTCCATTCTTTATATGCGTCAGTCGAAGTTAATCGTTCATCTAAATTAGTACAAGGACCTGCAAATTTCATTCCAGATAAATGCAATTCACCTTGGAACTTTGACCATGGTAATTTTATTTCATGGTAGTCTTCTCCGTTTTTTGAAGATACATATTGAGTTTTTAATTTTCCACAAATAGCGCAAGTTCCACGTTGCATATTTCTATTGTTTTTACTCACAATCTTTTGCAAGTTTAGTGTATTTGTTTTGTTTTTATATTTGACGCAGTGCATTTTTGGATATATAGAAAATGAAAACTATTGATATATAAAAAATGGGTATTATAGATTTTTCATGGAATGCAAATAACAATAAGAAAAAATAAAAATAAGTTGTTTCCTAAGAGTATAAGAGGAATTATTGTTGGAAAGTCGGGTTGTGGAAAAACTACTTTATTATTGAATTTACATTTGAGATCTGGTTTGTTAGACTATAATAATTTACAAGATTTTGGACTTTCTTTTTTAACCAGAATACAAAGTATTAAAGCAATCTTTTAAAAAAAAATTGCCAAAAGAAATTATTCTTTTAATTGATATTAAAATAATTTTATTTGCTTATTTCGACAAGATTCAAAGAATTTAATCACATTTATAATGATCATTTTTCAAGTGATTTGACAAAAGACGAGTTAAAAATTTTTGTGAAAAAAGCTTGGTCAGAAGCTCATGGATTTGTTATTATAGATCTATCTTTTAAAAAAATTATGGAAAGTATAGAAGTAGATTAAATTGTTTTTATATACCAAATTGAAAAAAATGGAGTAGGATTTAAAATAACTGCTGCAGGAAATGATTTACATTTGAGACAGGAAGTTCTGTAAGTGATAGTTAATACATACGCAGTGGATATAGATATACATCAACAGGTAAAGGTTTATTATTAGAACCAAATTCACCATTTGCTAATATTTCATTTTTAAATATACTTTTATGACTTCTTAAAATTTTTTTATAATCTTTATAAAAAGAAATGGTACATAAATTTATAAGAAAAATATATATACCAGATGAACTTCCAAAATCACTTGTTCATTCTAAAGTACACAAAGATTTGGAGCATCCTTTAGAATTAATAAATGATAATAAATATGAAATATTTGCACAACACGACATTACAATAAAATCTCTATTACATCCACATATTCTTTTAAAGTTTGGTGTAGTAGTTAATGAAGGTGTTGCGTTAGTTTCATTAAAAGAAGAACTTAAATTTAAAATGTTAAGTTTACAAAACTCTGTAATATCAGAGTCTGTTGATGATATTGTAGTATATGTTGTTAATATTTCTGATTCTGATCTATTTATTAAAAAATTAGATAGTTTATGTTTTGTGAATTTATTGTAAATATTTTTTTTTTAAATTGTTTTAAAATAATTATTTTTACTTATTAAAATGGAGTTTAATTGCAAAAAGCTGTGTAATAATAGTTATTCATATATATCAAATGCACAGAGTGCAAATGATAAAACTTTCAATAAAAAATATCCAAATCTTCCAAGTGCACCTGATAAAGAAAATAAGATTATTAATGCACATATATATCGACTAAAAACAATTAGTGAGATTCAAAAAGAAATAGAGAGTGAAAGAGAAAAGAGGAATATGTTAGGTAAAAAGTATTATAGAGATGTAAAAATAATTTCAGCAATTAATAATTCATTACTAGCAAGCACTATGGCATTTTGAACTATTGGAATTGGCTTTTAGCAACAATAATTGCATCACCAGTAACTATCGCATGTGAAGGTGCAGCATTAGGAGCAGGTGTTTTACCATTAATAGGAGGTCAAGTTAATAAAAAAATAAATTTAAAAGCAGAAAAACATGAAAAGATTAAGATACTTGCTGATTCAAAACTAAATACAATAATACACAATAAGTGACTATATTTCTAAAGCATTAATAGATCGAAGTATAGATAACAATAAATTTAAACCAATACTTAGTGAACTTGAAAAATTTAACGCTATCCTTGAGCAAATTAGAGCAAATTAAAAAGAATTAATTATTTAACAAACTAAAGAACCATTAATTAAACAAGGATGATATGAGGTAATTAATATACTTCAAAACAAATTTAGTAAAAATGTAAACGTCAAAACGTAAAACGTCAAAACGCAAGACGTAAAACAATTTACGTTGTGTTTTTTATATTTATTTATAAAAAAGCAAAATGTCATTTCTAAAAACTGAAGATCCTGAAAAAAGAGAAAAATTTGTCAAAAAATTCTCAGAGCTTATAAAATTATAAAGCAGAATAATTTAAATGAAAAGATGGGTGAAACTAATTTACAGTTAGACTTAGAAAAATTGTACAAGCCATTAATTCATAGTCAAGATGGAATAAAAGAAAGCATATGTAAATTGCAAGATCAAGCTGATAAATTCGCACTCCCTTTTTCAAATTATTATCCTGAAGCAAATAGAGAGATAATGATAACTGATTTTAAAGAACTATATCCTTATCATGAAGAAAATAAAAGTATGAGGCTGGGAAAAATTGCAACAGATTATATAAGAATGTATGCTAATAGTAAAACATCTACAGATACTACATTTGGGATACATTCTAAAGATGATATATTTTATATTAGAAAAAAACCAATACATATTAATGATAATGATATAACTATTGATGATGAAACATATTATGGTACTCCTAGTCTTTGGGAGTTGATAGTAAAGTTTAATCCTGAAAAGAATTTATATACTGAAGATGATCTTAAAAAATATCGAGCTATATTAATACAAACAGATGCAATTACTTCTGATGCAAACCTATACAAACCAAAGTCGTCTCATAGTAGAAAATACAGAGAAATCATAGCTGCCATTTGGAGAGATTTGAGTAGGAAGCGTGAATCAAAAAGAACAGGAGTAGGAAAAAAAGTACAAACTATAATTCTTCCTAGCGACCCTAATTCATCAATTGAAAAGCTTGAATTACGTATAGCTGCATGGAAAGCAGGTAACACTGGAGCAAGAAATGAAGCTGTTGCAATTTGTGATGAATTGTTAAGACAAGGTATAATAGATGACTTACAGTATAAGTTAATACAAAATAATTTATAATATATATCAGTGTATATAAAAAAAATATATAGTACATAAAAAAATGCTAATTGCTAATAAAAAGAGATATGTTAAGAAACATGCTATTGGAGGAAGTGATATATTCGAAAGTATAAGAGATTTATTTAAACGAATAAAAGCGTCAAATGTAACAAGAGCATCATCAGCTATGTTGAAGAAGATGGCTTCTACTGATTTAGGAAAAACTGCAATAACTGCTGCTAAATCAGCAGTAAAAGAACTTTCAACATCAGCGATAGAAGCTGCTAGAAATGCTAAAGTTGAAAAAGGAAAACAAATAATTGATAAAGCATCTTCAAAAAAAGTTTTGCAACCTGGTATTAATAAAAAAATTGATGAAATTAATTCAAATTTGGTTGTATCTAATGATATGATTAATAATGGATCTGAAAAATCTAAAAATAATAATGCAGATGAAGTAACAACAAATGTAAATAAATTAATGATGGGTTCTGCAATAAGATCAGTAATAAAAGTATCAAATGAAAATGCTGTAAGAATAGAAGATCTAGTTAATAAAGACGCGGCCTTCGACTTGCGTAGATTTAACTTGCGTAGATTTCACTTGTGAAATCAATGAGCTATAACTTAGCTAGATTATATTTACGCGTAGACTTGCTAAGTTTTTTATACAGTTTCTTAAGAATTGAAAAAAAAATAATTATTTTATATTGTATATAAAAAAATAAAATGACAACTTCGGAAGTGTTAAATTTTACAGAAATGCTATGTGTAGATAATGGAATTGAAGGAAATGAATTCCATGAATATGAACCAGCAAATGATCAAAATCTAAATAGTGCTGGTGATATAAGAATCAACATTGAGCAACAAAATTTGCTGACACTTCCATCTGAGGCTTTTCTCTTATTTGAAGGACGACTTGTTAAGGCTGAAGGAACAGCTTATGCTAATACAGATGCTGTGGCGCCTACAAATAATGGTATTATGCATTTATTTAGTCGAATAACATAGGAATTATCAAACCAAGATAAAGAAGCTGTTTATTATCTAGGTCAAGCAACTGCAATGTTAGGAATGCTTAGATACTCAAATGACTTTCAATTAACGCAAGGATTAAATCAATTGTGGTATAAAGATAATACAACAACAGCAGTAATTGCAGATAACTCAGGGTTTGCAACAAGACAAGCATACCTAGTTCAGAAACCAACTACAAAAGAAACATTTTCATTTTTCGTGCCTTTAAGACACATTATTGGATACTGTGATGATTATGACAAAGTTATTTATGGGCTTAAACATAAAATAACTCTTGTAAGAAATAGTGATGATAACGCAATTTTTAAGCTTGCTGGTGTAGCTGTAGGAAAAGTTAATCTTAATAAAATATCATTGTTTATGCCACATGTGCAGCCATCAGATGCAGAAAGGTTTAAACTTTATAAGCAAATCGAATCAAAAGTGACACTTCCAGTAAGTTTTCGTCGGCGTCAGTGTGAAACTATATCTGTTCCACAAGCTACTACATTTTCTTGGAGATTGAGTGTGAATACCCCGATGGGAAGTGAGCTAACGACTAGCGAGCGACTAGCTAGCTTTATAGCGATTTTCTAGCGATTTTTCTTTTCTTATTTTATTCTTTCGTAATGTCTTTAACATCTTCAAAAATTCGATTTTTAGTGTTGGATCTATTATAATTATGAAAATAATTGAACTTTAAACATGTCGATTTTGTAACGATATGTCGCTAGCTACATATCGCAGTTTTTAAGAAAGCGATTTTACACGAAAAGACGCTAGCTACATATCGTATTGGTGTAGCTGGTTACTAGATAGCGATAAATCAATAGCTATTCGATTGTTACGTATCGCAGCTTTTAAGCTATCGATTTGATAACGATTTATCGCTAGTTACATATCGTAGCTTTGTAGTTAGCTACATGATAGCCACAACTCGATAGCTAGTTGATAGCTTCATATCGCAGTTTTTAAGAAAGCGATTTTATTACGAAAAGACGCTAGCTACATATCGCATTGGTGTAGCTGGTTACTAGATAGCGATAAATCAATAGTTATTCGATTGCTACGTATCGCAGCTTTTAAGCTATCGATTTAATAACGATTTATCGCTAGTTACATATCGTAGCTTTGTAGCTAGCTACATGATAGCCACAACTCTATAGCTAGTTGATAGCTTCATATCGCAGTTTTTAAGAAAGCGATTTTATTACGAAAAGACGCTAGCTACATATCGTATTTGTGTAGCTGGTTACTAGATAGCGATAAATCAATAGCTATTCGATTGTTACGTATCGCAGCTTTTAAGCTATCGATTTAATAACGATTTTCGCTAGCTACATATCGTATTTGTGTAGCTAGCTACATGATAGCCGCAAATCGATAGCTAGTTGATAGCTTCATATCGCAGTTTTTAAGAAAGCGATTGTATTAAGATATGACGCTAGCTACATATCGCGTTTGTCTAGCTGGCTACTAGATAGCCAGAAATAGATTGCTAGTTGATAACTAAATATCGTAGCTTTTGTTCAGCGACTTTATTACGATATCGAGATATATCTCAAAAACTACATATCGCTCCTATATTAACCTATAGTTAATATAGACACGATATCTATATATTACCTATAGTTAATATAGACACGATATCTAGTATTTGAGATATCGTAATAAAGTCCCTGGAAATAAGCTGTGACATATACGCAACACCATGGTGTTCTGTAATGCAGAATACTAAAGTATGTTGATTAACAATTTTAGACTCGTTTTTTTACCCACGCACTTTTTTGATACGTAATTTAATCAAACATATGAATAAATTACGTATCATTAAAGTAAGTGGGTAAAAAAACGAGTATAAAAGTATCATTTTTATTATACGCAATTTAATCATAATTATGATTAAATTGCGTATCATAAAAGTGTGTCGATAAAGAAACGAGTCTAAAAGTGTTAATTTACATACGTCCGAATTACGCAACATAAATTTGCACAACTTTTATGATTTTTGGCGTAATTTCTCTAACGACTTAACTTGTCATATTCAAATTTGCTATACATAGCCTGCAATTTTATCGCTATTTCATTTTTTGCACTATCACACTACGATTCATATCGTTTTTAAAATATCAATATCAATATCAAATATGGCATCTAAAATATCTTCAGATGATTCGGAATGCACCAGAATTCTTCAAAGCTCTAAACGGATGGGCCAAGTTGAAACGGTAACTTACATTTCATTTATTTGTTCTGTAAATTAGTAACCAGACTAGTCTATAGATAGACTTACAACACAGACATAGACAATTCTGTATGTTGTAATGGACACAACAAATGTTTAATTTTTTGTCCTTGTTGTGTCTATCAAATTTTTGATGGTGTCCTAAGATTGCTCAGTTAAAAAATAATTTTCACTTCATAAGTCTACAAAGCATAATTTTTTGTCTATTTGGTGTCTATGATTTTGTCTAAATTTACTTGATTTCATAAAACCAGAAATATTGATTTTTGCCAATAAAATCTAAATTATCCAAAAAATCCCTTAGAAACAAAAAAGAAAATATACGATACATTATATTTGAATTTTATTTCATGGTAAAAATGACTTTTATGGTGACAAATTTAAAGTGGTGACAAATTTTAGGACGGAATATGACAATAATGTTTACACAAATAGTTAATTTTCCAAAATTTAGATCCAATCATAGTCAGATTTACAGTCTGAGGATAGAATGTTAAGAAAATCAGGATTGATTAGATTTTTTAAATGATAAACTTACCTTCAACTTTTTTGAAGTAATCCCAAACTGGAGAGGGCATTTTAAAAATAAATTTTCACGCACATTCACTGAGAATTGAAAAACAACTGAACTGAGTAATTAATGAACTTCAATTGAGCAGAAAATAGTCCATTTTGAGGTTTTTAAATAGACATTAACTTTTTAATCAACAGCACACGCTGGACAAAAAATTAAAAAATGAACTTCTGTTAGAATAATTGTATTTTTAATTTTGTGCTCGTTTTCAGTTTTTGAAACGATGCTGCAGTGAAAATTTAATTACTCGTTATAAGTCCAAATTATATATTAAATAGATCTTCTATACCTCATTAAAAAATTGAGATTGTTCATTTAGTGTCCGTTTTTAAAATGATTGTCTAGAAAGACAAACATTTTTTATAGACAATTCATTTTTGATAGTTGTAATTAAAATTGTTGCAATTAGTGCTTTGTCGAAGTCTATTTTTGTCCTTTTATAATAAGGCCATTAGAGATTGTCTGGTTGCTACTGTAAATAGGACTCTAATAATCGATTTGATTGCGACATATCGCAGCTTTTTAGCTACTGATTTTAGGCCGGGTGAATAAAGATGAGCAATTATAATACAATCTCTTTATTAAAAACTGCGATATGTAGCTATCAACTAGCTATTGATTTGTGGCTATCTTGTAGCCAGCTACACAAATTGCTTTTAATCAGTAATTGGTCAGTTTTACGTGAATAAAAACTTTAGGAGCTTTCGTTATATTTTTGTTTACGTAAAGGTAAGCAGTATACTTAGTAATTGGTCAATTTTACTTTAATAAAAACTTGATAAAAATTGCTCATTTTTATTCTTCCGGCCTTTAAGTCGAAATGTTTTAATACAGTTGTAGTTTCGGCGCACTGTTCCAGACTTGTGGAAAAAGATGTTGGTAAGATAGATAAGCGCAGTCAGTTTACTATTGACAATTGATTTTTGTTTATTTTATGTAATTAGAAACAGCACAAAATTCTTTATAATAAAGAACTAAAATAATTTTTAAATATTTTTGTTTAAAACCTAATGTAATCAAAGTTAAAAGATTTTCATAAGTGTGGCGCTACTGCAGTTTTTCCCACCCACCTCCCCCCCCCTTTTTTTTTATGATTGATTATATAGAATTTTATTATATAGAATTTATTATTATAATATTATTATTATATATAATTTATTATTATATTATTATTATATATAATTTATTATTATAATATTATTATTATATAGAATTTTATGCTGATTCAGAAAAATATAAAAACGTAGACCTGAAAATCAACGGAAAGTGCTCTAATTCGAAGTCAAAGTTGTAAAAAATCCCATTAAAAACCCTAATATTCGCCATTTTTTTTCAAAACGCTTTCATTTTTAACGAAAATTAATTACCATTCCATAAGTGTTTCCTTTGCTATTCAGTTTTAACCCATTTTACTCTATATCTCATAGGATATTTATGATGTTGTGTATATATATATATATATATATATATATATATATATATATATATATATATATATATATACAATTTATGAGATATATAAATATATAAATAAGATCTTTTTTATATATATAATATCATAAATATCATATCAGTACTAAATTTATATATATATATATATATATATATATATATATATATATATATATATATATATATATATATATATATATATAAGTTTAGTTTATTTTTTTGATAATACTTTACCTATATTATATTGCTTTATTTTACTTTTAACTAACTTTTATTATTTTTATATAACATATATTATAATATATGTAATAATAATATATATAAGATATATATAAAATACATGTATTATATATATATATATATATATATATATATATATGTGTGTGTGTGTGTGTGTGTGTGTGTAGTCTATTCTTTTGATATTGCTTTACATATATGTAAAGCATTATCAAATATAAAAATTACATTTTTAGTTCATCAGGTCGTTAAGAACAGCTCGTCGAAAAAGTTTTGAAAATGCTAGAGCATCTTTAATTGAAGATGCTAACATTGAAGCAGTTGAAAATAAAATAATTGATGATTATGAATGTGATGCAAGTTGTAATAATGATATTTCATTTGAGTCTAGCGACGTAATTAGTTCAGATGAGTCATCTGATAAGGACAATGACATTAGCATGACATCAAAAATCTACGACATAAATCAAAAGCTTTTGGACTTTTATTTAAGATATAATCTGACTAGAAATGATATGGAAGCTCTTTTAAAGTTATTAAACATCAATTATGATAAAACTTTGCCATTATCTATTACTACACTTAAAGCTAAGTCAATAACCTACAACCAGTCTAAAAATTGGGTAAAAAGAATTGAAAAAAAAAATTTGATGTCATATATTGGCGTCAAAGACAATTTATTGTATTGCATGGACCATCGTAATTTACAATTAAGTTTAAAAAATAAAGATGGCAACAGTGGCATAGTAAAATTACGACTGTTTTTTAATTTAGATGGTTTGCCTGTTTTTAAATCTTCTAAATTATCATTTTGGCCAATTCTAATGTCATTTAGGGATTATAATCATATTGGTGCACTTCCTGTAGCATTGCACTGTGGTGTAGAAAAACCAAATTTGAATTTTTATCTTAAACAACTGGTTGATGAATTGCAAATTTTAAGTGTTCCTTTTGATTTGAAAGGACAACAAATGGTTATTTCTGATGTTGATTTTATCTGCGATACCCCTGCACGTTCATTTGCTCAAAATATTTTTAATCACAATGCATACTACGGATGTGGGTACTGTAATATCAAAGGTGAGTATTGTTACAATCGTATTATTTTTACAGATCAGAATTGTACACCAAGTTCTGATGAAAGTTACAAAAGTATATCAGAAAATAATCAGCATGGCCCTTCACCTCTTTTGAATATTCCTCAATTAAGTGGACTGCAATCGTCATGTCCTCCAGAATATATGCATCTGGTACTCCAAGGTGTGGTGAAAAAGTTATGCACATATTATTTCACTAAAGTACCTTTTCTGCATTTATCTCGTAGACTTTCACAACATTTACTGAGTAAATTATCCGCTGAAATCGATGATATAAGGAAGTATTTACCATCAGAATTCCACAGAAAACATAGTTCTTTGGTTAATTTTAAAAACTGGAAAGCCTCTGAATTTCGACAGTTTGTTTTATATCTTGGACCATTTCTCTTACATGATAAATTGCCAGATCGGTATTATGACCATTTTATTATGTTGCACTTCAGCATGTATGTTTTGGCTTCTGATGAATATGTTGCTTATCATGTTATTGCATCTGAGTGTGTTAAAAAATTTGTTGAATTTATGCCTATATTATTTAGCAAAAGATCTATGGTCTATAATGTGCATGTGTTAACTCATCTAGCTTTTTTTGTAGTAAAATATGGACCTTTGGACTCATTTTCTGCATTTCAATTCGAAAATATGTTGGGTTTATTAAAAAGACGAATTAAAACAGGTAGAAACATTTTTCAACACGCAATTGTTTGCCTAAATGATCTTCGATCAGTAACTAATAATCACTTGAACACTGTAAAGATTTCTACTGATCTGCCGGATTGTGCTTTTGTTATTGATGATGGTTCCATAGTTTTATGCACTAGTACAAGTCTTGACTGTTTACATATATCTGGAATTCTTTTATCTTATGTGAAGCCACTTTATACATTTCCGTACTCATCAAAAGTCCTTAGAATCGGATATTATCAGAAAAGTCGCACACATGCTTATAATGTTAGACCCATTCGAAAATGTATCATGATTATTTGTAGGGAAAACTACTTTCTAATTATCCCATTGGTCTGCAAATTAAACTAAAGTTTTAAAGTTGCTATGGGTTATAATTTTAATTTATTTACAGAACTTGATTAGTTTTTTTTTAATTTTTTAAAAAATTTTGTGTTGATTTAAAAATATATCAATTCATTTGAAGTCTTTATACTATTTTAACTGTGTATTTTCTAAATAATAAATGTATAATTTTTATGTTACATTTTGCAAATGTTTTATTTCAGATGAATTATATTGTATATTTGTATTGTGACAGTGAAGTTCTGGAATTAAAAAACTGTGACATAATAATGTCAGAGAAACTAAAAAATTGGTCTATGGATGATTGGAGATCTCGTGGTCAAACATTAACGGAAGATGACCTTCAAATAAAGGCAATGCATAAGGATGGTATAAATGCGGCATGCATATTACAGATAAGTATTTTATACCCTGTTGGAATTAAAAAATAAAAAGTGTTTCAGTAGTAACATTTTTTAAAAGTAAATTAATCTTACAAAATTGTATTTTTTTATTTATTTTATACGTTTCAGTTGGAATTGATACGAAATTGCTTATTCAAAAAATTCAAAAACTTGTAGTAAACAAAAACTTTACTCCTAAAAACGGACTCCTTAGACTTATTGATCGTGTGGGTCAAACCAAAAGGCAGAGCATTCCACCATTGAATGTGAGTGTTTTTAAACCAATTTAATAAATTATTTATATTGTAATCAATATACTAAGTATTGCAGAAAATGTGTTGAATATTTAATTTAGGTACTTTAATTTTTATGATCTAAATTTATTTTGATTTCTGGTGGGCTTTCTTGATAATATAGATTTTTGTATACGTTTATTGTACATATAAAACTATGATTGTACAAATACTAAAAAAGTTATCTGTTTTGTAGCATATTCTCACTGCAGAATCAGAAGTAGAAATTGAATTTAATACATCAAAAAAACAAGAGAACTCCTATAAATCTACAAAACGGAAAGAGAAAAGAAAAAGCCTTTCTTAAGAACCGTCTTTACCATCATGGTCGTTGTGGGAGCCACCAAAGCTCCCCAATTCCAATTCAGTATACATTTTTAACAATTTTTTATCCCATTTGTGAAAATAAGAATTTTTATTTGGTTTCATTTGAATGGTTTGTTTGTTGTTTTTTTAGTTACCATTTTTAAATGAAAGAATCAGTATAAAATAATTAGAATATAGTGATAGAGTTTTTATATCATTTAAGAGTATTTATAATCATTGTTAATCTTGTTTTAGAACCTTCTGTCTGTCTCTGCCTCAATGGATCAAGTAGATGACTCGCCAGTTACACAGACAGTGTCTCCATCAGAGTTGCCGTCTGTTTCACAAATTCAACCACTATTGCATTCATCTTCTTCCTTTTCTTTGCCATCTCAAAAAAATGGGATAGACCAAATAAATAACTTTATTCTGAAAGCAAACGTTGAACCCAATACTGTTGAAGGCATTCAATTTATAGTGAATGCCATGTACAGAAAAGTTTGTGGGTTGGAAACCGAAATGCGTACCATACGTTCACTTTTAGACACTAACCATGGTAATAACGAAAATATAAATATAGATTATTTACCAGCAAATCCAGTTGAAGAGTTTGATTCACTAGAAAAAAAATCAATTCACTCTAATGATAAAGATATCATTTGCAGAAAGATGAAGCAAATTGGTGGGAAAAATGTAAGTGACTTTTTAAAAAATGCTTTAAAAACTTGCATAACAGACAAGCTATGTTGCAGCATCAATCGAACTGGTGCAGATAAAAAGCGTAGGTTTATAGGACCAGTCGAAAGTTTGATTTTTGATGCAGCTTACTGTTTATTTCCAACTGCCACTGAATCCAGTATGACTACCTTAATTGCGAAACACTTGAAAAAATCTTAAGATCGATATTTTGCAACGAGAAAGAGAAATTCTTCTTTAACAAATGATTTAAACAGTCCTGTTAGAAAAATTCGAAAACTAAACACTGACTCGTGTAGTGATTCCAGTTAAATTATTTTTTAAATTTGTTTTATTATTTATTCATCTTTTTTTTTTTTAGTTATTTTATTCTTCATATATATTTTTAAATAACTTTTAATATTATTTATTTTAAGCAAAATCATTTAGTTGTTAATTGCTTTTTTTATTTTTTTAAAATAATTCATACATTTTCTTTTAACATTTTATAATGACTTTAACACTTATAATTTTTTATTGAAACCAGTTTTAACATTTTGTATTTAATTTGTTATAAATGCGATCTTATTTCAATGGTTATAATTCATTCCCCTGAAAAATATAGCATGCGATTTTTTCAGGAATATCTTCTAGCCTAACCGATATTTTCTAGCCTAGAAGTGTAGTTATTGTTACGAGTTTTCACTAGCTATTCTCTACCTTAATTAGCTAGCGGGTCGCTAGCTTATTTAGCTAGCAATTCGCTAGCTTATCAAGCTAGCGATCCTCGTGGCCAAATCGCTGTCTTTATCGTAACGACTTGTCGCTAGCTAGTCGCAATTTTTTGTAGCAAGCGATCCTCGTGGCCAAATCGCTATCTTTATCGTAACGACTTGTAGCTAGCGATCCGCTAGCTTAAAAAGGTAGCGATCCTCGTGGCTAAATCGCTGTCTTTATCGTAACGACTTGTCGCTAGCTAGTCGCAATTTTTTGTAGCAAGCGATCCTCGTGGCCAAATCGCTATCTTTATCGTAACGACTTGTAGCTAGCGATCCGCTAGCTTAAAAAGCTATCGATCCTCGTGGCCAAATCGCTGTCTTAATCGTTACGAATATCGCTAGCCATTCGCTAGCCGATTTCCCACCGGGACATCTCCTGAAAACCCAAGATACATTATTGTTGGATTTCAAACAAGTAAGAGTGGGGACCAAAAGGCTAATCCTTTAATAATTGATCATTGCGACTTAAAAAACATGTACATTATGCTTAATCAAGACAGATATCCTGCTGTTGATTATAATTATGGAATGAATCAATTGATCACACACAGCAATATAAATTCTTCTGACTATAGATATTTATTCCTACTTTTTGTTTTTGATGTTAGCAATCAATCAGTAAAATTAAAATCATCAACAATAAATGTACAAATTTGAGCAACATTTAATACAGCTGTACCAGCAAATACTCAAGCATATGCTGTTGTATTATCTGATAGAATGTTACAATTTCAATCAGATAGGAATAAAATAAATGTTGCTTATTAAGTTTTTGTAAATTAAACTTTTTTGAAAACTAATTAAATTTTTTTCTTTATATAATAAAAATGTATTATACAAAGAAAAGTTTAAAAATTTATTAGAAGAAAATAACATTTCAAAAACATCTGACAATATCGCTACATTGATAATGATTGCTATTGAAAATAAGTTATTAGATGAAGAATCTATTATGGCTGAAGTAAAAGAATTAAATGAAAAAAGATCAGTTGGTAGACCTAGAATACATCCAGTAAAAGAAGTAAATGAGAAAAGACCAGTTGGAAGACCTAGAATACATCCAGTAAAAGCAGAGAAAAAAGAAATAGATCCACTATATGAAAGATTAAGAACAATTAAGAAAATACCAGTCGCTATTAAATTAACAACATAGAAACAGGAGAAGAAAAAGTATGTAAATCCTTATATAGTGCTATGCGTGAAACTGGTCATGGATATAGATATCTTGAAATGCTTGATGGGAAGATTGATAATGGTTATAAGATTGAAATATTAAATTCTGAAAAATTAAAAAAATAAAATGTTGTCATATAAAAAATGGAAAATATACTTAGCATGAATACAGAGTATCTACTAAATGAGACTGTTCCAGATATAACATCTTCAGAAATTTTAACTCCGTCACCTTTTATATATAGAACATTTACAATTACAAAAGAGCAGGAGATTGCAAAATATCGAATTATTACTTATTAATTCTTACGGATCCAAAGGGTCTATTGTAGAGTTCGAGGATGGGGATCCATTCAAATTTCATATGAAACTTTGCATATGAAATATTGACAAGAAAAAAAAACTTTGAAAAATCATTTAAAGAAAATGAAAATTAAAAAAAATATCTTGCTATATAAAAATGGAAAATAAAATGGCAAAAGAAATAAATTAATCGCTAAAGAGCGAGGAATTAAATATTATTATAATATGTTAAAAGGGTGATCTCATTACAGAGTTATCGCACACACCGATGCAATCAATCAAACAGATGGGTACGGAGTATCTATCAGATGATCCTATTCCAGTTATATCACCTTCAATTTTAACTCCTACACCTTTTATTGCAACTAATACATCAGTACCTAAAAAGAATCGAATAGTTCTATTGCAAATTGGATTATGTCTTTTGTTCCTTATAAAATTAAAAAATCAGCTAATGAAAAGATTGAAGCATTAAAACCTAAAGTAGTAGAGTTGTATAATAAGTTTTACAAAAATCCAATAGAATTTAAATCAAAGATATCATCTATTAAAAATGTAGCAAAACAGTTTACAGTCAAAGGGATAGAAGGTTACGATGCTTTATCCTTCATAAATGCTGCTAAAAATAGCGCTATTAAAGTACTAAAAGAAAATAAAAGCTTTATATAGTTTAAAAAAGTTATATAGTTATATAGTATAAAAAAGTTTTTATAGTTCTCTATTGTGAAATGGAGCGTACTGATATTAAAACAGGAGAAACTATAATCACATCTGCTCCATTTAGAACGAATAATAAAGTTGTATTAGAAACAACAGATTTAGACGAGTTTTATAAAATATCAAAGCACAAAACTTGAGAAACATTATCATTATCTCAACAAGCAGGGTCAGGCTGGAGATTTGTTTCTGTTGAACAGATGGATATAAATATTACTAAGTATAATCCTATTAACGCTAAACCATAATTTCCACTTGATAAAAATTTAGCAAATAAAAATGCAAATAATTATTATAAAAAATGAAGATAATGTTTTAAGTGGTGTATTGCAAGAGCATTAAATTCAACAGATAATTATCCTCAAAGAGTAGATAAATAGCTTAAAGGTCAAGCTGAAAATTTAAACTGGGATAAAATAGAATTTCCAGCATCCTTAAATCAAATTACACAATTTGAGAAGAACAGTCAAGATATCAGTGTCAATGTATATGGTTATGAAAACTCAGAAGTTCATATATTGCATGTATCAAAGAATAATGATCGCAAATATTTAATAAATTTACTAATTATCTCACCAGGCGATACGAATCATTATTGTTTAATAAAAAATTTATGCAGATTACTTTCATCACAAACATCAAATAGACATTGTAAAAAACACTATTGTAGAAATTGTTTATTAGGGTTTAATTCTGAAGAATATTTTATCTAATCATAAATAATCGTATGGTGAAAGACACGATTCAGAACCTATCGAACTTCCACCACCAAATTCAACAATGCAATTTACTAATCACAATAAATCAATGTGAGTTCCGTTTGTAGTATATGCAGACTTTGAAAGTTTTATCAAACCAATTGACACTTGTGAACCAAATCCGAATGAATCTTATACTAAACAATATCAGAAACATATTCCAAGTTCATTCTGTTATTATATTAAATGTTTTGATGTAAGTTTTTATCAAAGCAGTCCAGTCACATTTACTGCAAGTAGTGAAATTGATGATGTTGCACAAATTTTTGTTGATAGTTTACAAGAAGATATCATAAAAATTTGTGATATGATTAAATTTCCAAAAAATATGAAAACACGGATGATTTTAATGCAGAAATATCATGTCACATTTGTGGAAAAGACATAAAGTTTGAAGAAAGAGCATGGCTAAATGAATACATTGAACTAAATACAAACCTTAGAACTAAAGCAACTAATGATTTTGAAAAAGATTTTTTTAAACTCATGAACAATTCAGTATTTGGAAAAAAAATGGAGAATGTTGAAAACAAAGTTGATATTAGATTAGTAACAGATAGAAATGAAGCTATTAATTTAGCATCAAAACCGAACTTTGAAAGTAGAACAATATTTGATGAAAAATTAATAGCAATACATATGAAAAGAACAAAATTAAAATATGCTAAACCAATTTACTTAGGAATGTGTATATAAGATTTAAGCAAAACTCGAATGTATGAATTTCATTATGATAACATAAGGCAAAAATATGCTAATCGAGGAAAACTATTATTCACTGATACAGATTCTTTAGCATATGAAATTAAAACAGAAGACTTTTATTACGATATTTCTAAGAATATTAAAAGAAAATTTGATGCAAGTAAATTTAACCCAAAGCACCCAGCAATTAATATTGCAGGCTTTAAAGTTGGTGTTAATAAGAAAGTAATAGGAATGTTTAAAGATGAGACTGGAGGAGCACAAATTGAAGAATTTGTACGACTCAGATCAAAGTTGTATTCTTACAAGGTACACGGAAAAGATAACGAAAAATATAAAGGAGTAAAGAAAAATGTTGTTAAAAAGTATATAACACATGAAGATGACAAAGATTGTTTATTAAATAAAAGAGATCATATTAGGAAAATGAATGTAATAAGATCATATTCACATGAAATTTACTCAGAAGAGATCAGTAAAATAGCATTAAGCGCAAAAGACGATAAAAGAGTTATTTTAGAAGATGGAATACACACATTAGCATATGGAGAATACAAACTAAGATTATAATTTAATACAGCAGGCATAAACTCAGGCAGCAGGAATAAACTCAGGAAACAGGCACGAACTCAGGCAACAAGATATAATCACAAGAAATAAGTATTTTTTGAATATGATATAAAAAACTTATTTCCATGTAAAATGATAATAGCAAATTTTAAAAAACAAAAATTGAAAACTTTATTGATTAGTACCAATGGTATAATAAAGATAATAAAAATAATGGTAAATGATATCGATAAAGAAATACTTCTCATGAAACAAAAAGACCTAATAAACGCAGTAAAGAAACATTACAAATTTTACGGTGAAGACTGTATTAACAATGTAGATTTTTCCACCTATAACAGTCAAAAAATTTATAAATATGATCCATGCATAGGTTACTACAATCACATTGAAATCTATATATAATTATATATATTATAATATATTATATTATAAAAATAAACAAATTTATAGATGTTGAAGGAATAATTTTACTATATGAACCACTAACCAATTTTCAATTGATCGAAGCAGCAAAAAAATTAAAAATAAAACATTTTAGAGGTGTATTTGTAAGAGATGAATTAGCAAAAAATACACATAGAAGAGAATATGGAATATAAAATACAGGAGATTCAAGTACGCAGGGATTTCACTGGATTTGCTGGTACAAGGACGGAATTAAAAAAAGAAGTTTTGACTCTTATGGACTGCCGCCGCCCGTTGAAATTGTTAATTATTTAAAAAGACCAGTTTATTATAATAGTGAAAGAGTTCAATTTGGAAATACCTCATTCTGTTGACACTTGTGTTTATATGTTTTAAAAAATTTAGATGAGGAACATGATTATCAGAATATTATTAATAATCTATGGTAATTTAAAAAAAAGTTAAAATTTTTTTTTCTTTATTTATAAAACACCTGATATATTCGGTAACAATACTACTTCAGCTGTAGCTGTAGATGGTTTAACATTATCTCAAGCTACTAACTTGTTCATTAGGAGAGATGGAAAAAATAATGCAGCTAGTAATATTAATATGAATTTTTATAAATTAATAAATGTAGCAGAACTTACTAACTCCCAAGATGCTGCTACAAAAAATATAAAACAAAATATAAAAAAAATAAAACAATTAATCTTAATGAATTAGGAATAACACCAAATTCAAGTTTAACATGACTTGGATTAAAACAACAGACTATTCCACCAAATACAGGTTCTGATGCAACAACAGTTTTTACATAATCTTCTGGTCCTGGTATTCTCAGAAAACTATGGTTAGCATTCCAAGGATTAGATCCTAATAACAATGTTCCAGGTAATGTATTTTTTTAGAATATATGCAGATCATACACTTTGCATAGGAGTTTATTCTACTTCTACACAGAGTGTTGTAAATAATAATATTCCTTTAGTTTGTGATTTGTTACTTGCACCAATTGGTGGACCATTTTATGCAAACTCTTACAAGGTTGTAATGTATATACAACTAATGCATTAGGAGGATACTTTACACTTGAATTGCCATTTGCTACGAGTCTAGTAATTCAATTATACAATAAAACTAGTTAAAACGTTACATATTGGATACAACCCCATATTACAATGACTACATCAATACCTCAACCATTGTCACCTATTAAATTATATTCAGAAACATTTAGATTTATGAACACAAGTTATGGTAAAGAATATATAATATTAGACACTGCAGACAATGCTGGTCTAGGTGTTTATCTTAAGTATTTTAGAAGGTATGTAATTGGATTATCTGGAAATTCGTGGGAATCTAGAGTACGCATATATGAAGCATACAATTCTCCTGTAAATACTAACTATGTTATACAACCTTGGACACCATATATAGTTATGGCGAGTGTCGATAAGTGTAGCGCTTTGTTGCATTATAACAAGGGTCAGTGAAAGTAGTGAACTGTTTTGAGTCTTATAAATATGTATGTAATGTACACAGTCAATGCAGAGTACTTGTGTGGGTCAACTGTAATAGAATGTCTTGATGGTATGATTTGTTAGTATAAAATTGGTTGAAAGTCATTAAAACTGGTGTAAAGTAAGCTAGACGTGAATACCAGAAGTCCAATAACATGAATTTTACAATAACAAACTATTGCAACTTGACAATCTAAAAAATTTAAATAGACCAATATAGTAACAATAACTTGTGTATATATTTAACTAACTAATAATCCGAACACCATTTTTACAACTCATAATCTAGGATTATATAGAATTTTGTATAAGTTATAAGTTTAACTGTGAATATGTCATGTGACTCTAATGATACCAGGAGTATCTGAAGTAGAGTAGAATTATTCGTTTTCTAAAACAAGCAGGTAGCCTCAAGTCAGTAAACAGACTGTATATTTAGCATGGCTGACTTTGTGTCATACACAGAGAATATATAATAATAAGAATATAATATAAAGATTGATTATAATCGAAAACGAAAATAAATTTAGAAAAAAAAAAGTAAAGCGTTAATTCAGGATGTGAGGTGTATGTGCATAAGCATATGTTTGTTAATGTTATAGACCATGTTCTTTGTAGGTTTCGTTAGGTAAATAAATTCACCTAGCGTACATGTGGTTGTCAGGAAGATAGTCGTTGCTCCGCAGTCCACGCGGATATCAAATTTAATGTTTCCTTGAATCTTTATGAAAATACGCTTCTTTTGTGACCCAGATTGACATACTTTTGAATAACTTTTTTTCCGACAATATTATGGATTTTACCCCAAATATTAAATATTTGAGCCATAATATCTGTACAACTTGACGCAATGGAATAAAATGAGTTAAAGATTTGAAATTACAATGAGAAATGCTATACAAAAAACCAGAAAAAAAAATTTTTATTGTTGACCTGTGTAACTAAGGAAAAGATAATTACAGTAAAACTTAATAATTAAAAAAAAAGTGTAAGTTTTTTTTTTATCTAAAAACATAATAATAACTAGAGCCTAATAAAACTGCATTAAGTTATTGTAATCGATATTTTTATTATTATTAAAGTCAAAAAGAATACGAAAAGAAACAAAACTTTCAGGAAATATTTACATTTCGTTTTTTTTTATTTACCTTATGTAAAATAAAATGACAAGCTAAGATCAAATGTTCATTCAAAAATTAAATTAACGCGATTGTTATTAGATCTGAAATTTTTTCATTTGTTTATTTGTTTGTCAAAAACAGTTTGCTTTTAAGTGCCAATAAACAAAGTTAACTTTATTCTGACTGGATATTTTAAAATCTTTCAAAAAAGCAAATTTTTCATACATCTTTTTGTTAAAAAAAACTTTGTAATAAGTTTTTAAAACAGAAAATTAGTTATTTTGCTACTGCATTTAAAACTGAAATTTGTTTTTTCTACTTTTAATAAAACAGCAAAAGTATATATACGCTACCATTCAAAAGTATTTTGATGACAATAACTTTTTTCAAAAAATGTTTTTTTTTTTTTAACTTAAATATTTTTAATGTTTATATTCGTACTATCAGATAATTGAAACTATTTTTGATTAAAATGCTTTGATAAAAATTATAAGAATAATAAAAATACTAAAGAGGCCAAACTACATAAAATATTGTATCAATGACTGTAAATATGGACCTGTGTCGAAGTTTTAAACCATTGGTTTTAGGATAAGTTAAACAGTCATATCTTAAGGCCAGTCTGAAAAAAAACTTTGTTAAATTTATGATAAAATAGTGTGCATTATTGTTTGTACAATATGGTGAATGTAGTGTGACGCTGTATTGGTTGGAATGCCACTGCTAACTTAGTAAGTCTGTAAGTCGGTGTTAATAAATTCTCTAATGCAATTTGGCGTTTTTCTTGCATTTTTTGGTACTCTTGCATAGCAAGGGTATCAGCAAAGTGTCTTTGTTGCCAATAGTCCAACGATTCGAGGAGGTTGGTCTTCCGATTGACCCATCGTTGGAAGACGTAACAACCCTACCTCAATGTTTTTACTAAAAAAACTAACATTTGTTTTTCCTCTAACCTGCCAAAAAAATAAAAATATAACAAGTTTCATCAAGTACTAAATCAAAATAACTTAAGAATATAAAATTTACAGAGAATTTACGACAAATTCTATAACGAAATACTATTGATAATTATTTATATATGTTCCGCTAGTGACTAAACTCTTTCTAGTTGCAAACATTATATAGAAAACTCACCTTATTGTATTTCGTCGTTCATCGGGGACCATGAAGAAAAATAAAAGCTTGCGCTTTGTATACCTTTAATCTCGCAACACCCTTTTCCTTAAATAATTACATATTCAAATTATGTTTGCTTTTTTAAATAATCCTCGAACGATTTTGGTTGTTTTCTATATTTTCGCTTTTATGCTCTACGAACACAGCAATACTAACGAATGATCTTGCGCTTTCATCTTGCAAACAATTAACACTTTCTCCGACCAATAACACTAACGTTTATTAAGGCTTAGCTTGAAAGACATTTTTCTTTTCATTGATTAACCTCAAAGTACGTCATACAACACCTGAGCATAACTTACATGCGCTCCGTTTACAGCTCATTTACCTTGCGCGAAATATCTTGTCTTTATAAGATTTTTTCCTATTCAATATCAAATTTGTGTAAGACTTTTATTTTAAATATTATTTATTTTACTGCATGATTCTTTGCCCTATATATTTAATGAGCATAACTGGTTAATGAAAATAGATGTTAGCACCTAGGAATAATGTCACTAGATAAGTATTTGTCTCCGAATGTTCATTCTTGCGCAACGCGTTATATTGCCTTTCTTGAAAAGTAGTCACATCGCACTTTGCTCAAAATGGGCCATATTAGGGTGTTTTGCTGAGCAGTAGTATGTTCTCTCAAATGTTGCAACTCAAGAAGGCTTTGATGCAGACGTAGAGGTGGGTTTTACTTGCTTGTTTTGAAGATGATACGCCGACGGGGATTTCTAGGAATGACCATTAAAACATTGAAAACGTCACATACCAGAGTATTGAATCTTTGTAAGGGTCAAAACTATATTCATTTCTTGAAGAGAATCAGGAGTGTTACAACATAATCTAGGATTTGTTTTTAACGCTGATATACTTATACACTCTTTCTGTGACTACCTAAGCGCGTACTTTCTTTATTATAATATGCTTTTATCATCGTTGTCTGCCCACCAGTGTATGGTCCTAAAAAGACGTCATTTGAACGTTCATGAAACGTCTTTTTATGACCAAATGCCGGCTGGGTTGCGAAAACACTGCTGTTGTTGTGCCTTATGAATAGTGAATTGAGTAATTTTGTAGTTAATTAAGTTAATTGCTTTATCACATTATCCTTACCACAACGGTGGCAATCCTAATTGTTTTGGTTTTAACATTTGTTTATGGTTTCTCCAGCCCAAATCCAGATTTCAAATTTTTTCTATCTAAATTATTCATTTGTTAATGCAACTTTTTACATAGACACACAAAAAGGTTTTCGTGTTGTTTCTTTGTATTCGGGAAGTTTTGGGTTGAAAGTGCAATACCTACTCTTTTAATGTATCAAAACTACTACGGGCTTTAAGCGTTCAAATTAATTTTAGACTAATAGAATTGCGCTGCACTGTAGAAATGACATAAAACTAAATAAAATTTAAACATGAAAAGCTAATATTTTACTAAACTATTTAAAGTAAATTAAATGTAAACTGAAAAATTCCAATAAACCACGTTTATTCAAATTAATTACATATAAGCTAAATTTAAAACAAACAGCAGCACCACACCGTTTAAGCGTAATTTTTTATATAAACAAAAGCTAAAACGAATAATTTCAATAAACCGCGTAAAATTAAAATAAATATAAACTAAAAGCAAAACGAATAACATCACTAAACCGTATAACTGGAATTAAATAAATTCGATATAAAACAAATATCTGTAATTTATCGATTCTTTTTTTTTTCCTTTTCTTTTTTCGGTTAATATCGTTTTTTACAATTGAAACAGTTTTCCTATACATACACATACAATTAAACAAATAGCTAGAGCAGGAAGTAGACATAATGTCTTATCACCGAGCACCGTTTTCAAAATATCGTACCTTTAAAAATGTTTTATTATAAACACGTAAATATATAAACTAGAAGATAACATATCGTATTGTTTTATATAAGTTTTAATACATAAAGACGCAAATAGTAATTGCTCCGTGCTTACATTTTCCACAGTAGCAAAAAACAAATAAATATGATATTGTTATATTATGATTGGTAACATCATTATTATATTTTCATATTTGGGTTTGTGACAATACACTTTTTGTTTTTTAACAATTTATTATAATTTTTACGGTTGAGTTCAACTTAATTTAAAAGAAACGTTAAAAATAAGGCATAGTGTAATCATTTTCACTCGTTTCACGCATTTCACGCATTTCACGCAGTTGAACGTATGCGTTACAAAAATTGTTATAGAAATATACACAATTTGTCTTACAAATCGTCCATATATTATGTAGCGCTAAAATTTTTCAATGAACAGAAGTAGGAGACCTAAACCTCTATTTCGTGGCAGTTTTTCTAAAATTGAACGCGCTATTTTATTCTTTCTTTTTTTTTAAGGCTCTGCGAGTGCAAAACATTTATTCTGTTTTGTTTTGTTTATTACTGAAATTTAGCGTTGCGCAATTTATAGACAATTCCTTGACAGTTTTTGATAAATATAGGCTTTTAACGGATTTTCAGCTGCAGTAATCATTCTGAAAACTGCGAAAAAATGTTTTGTTCAATTCCGAAGGTCTTACCATAGAAATTAACATAACAAATCATTGGTTATAAGAATTGTCATCATATATATAACAAAAAAATGATATATGTTGTTACGTTTAGTTTTAGCTGTGGTTCATCAGTTTTTGTTTTGTAAGTTTTTATTAACCCTCAAGTAAAACTGTATAGTAAATATAAAGTTAGATCATGAATACACAATCTTATAGTTAATTAGTTGTTGTAAAACTTCAACCTTAATTAGCTTTAACACGATTTGAGATATGGCGCCCGTAATCCTTAACTTTTGCTTCAAAATGTTGGGGTTTAGTGTAAGCGCCGAATACTCTTATGATCGTACGGAATCCGTCACTGCAATTCGCATACAGATGTCTTGGAATTCATGCAGAATTCTTCTCAGTTGCGACGGCGTCCGCCAAGAAGTGACTTGGAGTTGCCATATAGGCTGATACTATACTTAGCAATTGGCATCGCAAATGGAGGAAGTACTTTTTTTTAACGGCGAACAGCGGAACTATGTCGAGTATTTTGCGCCAAAATTATTTTGTAGTTTTTTCTATCAAAATAGCTATATCTGTAAATAAAATGCATAAATGAAGTAATAAACATGTAATTATATAATATAGAAAAATATAAGTACTTTGGTAAAAAATACGAATTATTTTCACTGGACAAGAACACTTTTTTCAGTTTCAACATTAAAAAAATTATTTTTCAATGCATGTATTTGTCATAAGATAACTTTTTTAGATTTATATTCGCAAAACTTATAAATGAATAACAGTAACAAAAGATTTTGTAGGTATTCTTTGTGTACAAAACATCTTTTATATATGTTCAGTGTTTCTCATCAACTGACCATCAACCGAAGACCAATCTTCTGTTATAACTTTTTCTATTGCAAAAATTGCAAAGCATTTTTGATGCATGGCTATTTACATACAATTAGCATGAGATTTACTTAGTCAAATGTTTGGAAGTTATAAGACGATAGTTTATGTAATACCTAATAGTGAAGGTTAGTAGCAAAAAAAATATCGAAAACTGTTTGTTTTCAATGCATAAAAGCTAATGATTACATTTACGTTAAATTATTTTTAAAAACCTGAGCGAAAATAACATTCTTAATTAAACTAAAATAGTTAAAAACAAAAGTCAATAAAGTAAATTTAAAACAATAGAGGCATAAGAAAACTGATGAATAAAAAATGCAAAACAGCGTTTTGGCTCCAATGACTTGTTTATAAGCATACGAGTGATGCCGAAGTAAAAAAAAAATGTCTTACTTTTTTTAATTTTCATAGTTAAAAAAATGGATAAAATAAAATGTAACGTATGTAAGTTTATATATATACTAGCGGATTTAAAGCCCTATTAGCGCGGTGCTTTGTACGTCTTTTCCACACCGAACTTTTATACACTTTTTCCTTATATATATATGTATGTATCTTAGCTTTTCGGAAGCGTAAAATATATGAATCTTTAGCAAATTCACCGTTTTCATACTTATCTATTTCGCAGCGATCATTTTTGTACCTATTCCATAATGCCAATGATATCTAGAAAAATACCATAATTTGAAAAAATGTTTTAAGAGCAAAAATATTAAAAGCAACAACTTTTCCGCGTACGTAGAGCTTGCTCTACGAATGCGGAAAAGGTGTGCCTAGGAGATTTATAACTACGTTTGTTGTCTTTTGAACGCCTATCATTGACAGCTAACTGGTTTAGTGCGCTGTAATCATCAGTGTTGCTTCAGGGTTTTAAGACCTCCTATTAGCGTAATAATTTTTTTAATCTTGCTAATATATTAACAGCAAAATAAAAAAAAAAAAAAAAATTATTGAGCAGCAAAGATTTGTAATTATTAAAATAAACTTTTTAGGCTTTCTTATTTTCCATGTTCGACTGTTCCATGCTGCCTTTAAACTCAACTCATACTAAATATGTTGACACTTACAGACGTTTGTACGTGACGCTATACAAACGGCAAAACTAAGAAGATCTCAGAACATTAAATCTTGGTCATAAAAAGACAGTTCATTTTTATGATTATGATTTAAAATATTAAGAGGCGGCCTTAGCTAAACAACTCTAATCTAAAAATTGAGGCAAAAATTGTTTGCGCAGTGACGTCAATTTGTTGCAAAATCATAAACAAAACATTATTACGTCATGTTTGATTTTGCATTAATCTTATACGTTTTGATTAATTCTGATTATGGTGCATACAACTGCACAAAAAGATATAAAACAGGTGCAGATATATCGTTTCACAGGTCAGAGTTTGTATTTTTTACAATAGTAATAAACAACAAGTTCTCATATAGCGACAAACAGAAAAAAATCTGTTCATTTTTATGCAACACGAATTCGTCAGTCTCAGATGAAAAAAATGAAACAAATAAATAAAGCTTTAAGAGTTTTCCTGCTAAATATAGAAATAATTATACAGATGTCCAGAAAGAAATCTAGATTATGAAGCTGAAAAACTTTCTAGCTAGCTTTTAAACAATGTTGGAAAGAAATAACCACTTTTTCTGGTTTTTATAAATTCGGAAAACGTGGTTTTGAATGATGTTAAGAACATTTTATTTGTGGAATCATTATTTAGCACTAGGCAACGTGAAGATTACACAAACTGGGATTAACTGATGGCGATTTTATGCTATTAAAACGCAATGGCTTTTAACCATAAGAACACGTTGACAGCTTTGACAAATTCAATGAACAATGCTTACCACCTTAATAAGCATTCTTTTTTAAGCTATCAAAAGATGGGATTAAGACTGAACACTATAAGCGCGCACATAATGTTAGGAACTTTTGTAACTGCAAAACTACCACGACATTTATCTTAAAACGGATGCAAGGCTGTTAGCAGATGGTTTTAAAAAATTCAAAACAACTAGTGTGACTTGTTGTGCGTATAATCCAGATCAATACTTTAGTGCTCCGGCAATAAGTTGGAATGCATTTTTAAAAAGACTAGATTCTGGCTCAAACTACTCACTAATAACAATTTGCGCAAAATTGGGAAGGGAATCCGCGGTGGTATCCCAATGGTGAGCAAGCGCTTTGCAAAGGCAAACAACTCTTATCCTGTTTATGATAGTTACAAACCGAATTCGCATATAACGTCTTTGAATGTCAACAACCTATACGACTGGGCAATGATGCAGTATTTGACAAACCAAGGCTTTCAGTGGTGCAAACCATCGATTGAAAAAATCCTTAAAACGTCAGATGACGCTCTAGAAAGCTTTATAGTTGAGGCTGACATTAAGTACCCTGATAAACTACATGACACCCACAACAATTATCTTCTTGCTCTAGAAAGGATGGCAATTAAAAAAGAATGGTTGAGTGAATTTCAGAAAAAAACAGCAGGAAAACATGACTTAAAACCTATTAAGTTTAAAAAAGCTATTCCCATGCTTACGAAACAAGGAAAAGTACATTTCACATTTTAGTAATCTCAAGCTTTATCAATTACTTGAGATGCAAGTCACCAATATTTACTTAGCTGTAAAGTTTAGACAAAAGCGACGAATGTCTCGCTATATTTAGATGAATACTGATTTAAGAGCAAAGACTACTGCAGTTTTTGAGAAAGATTTCTTTAAACTGATGAATAATAGCGTGAAAGGTAAAACAATCAAAAACTTACGCAAGCGAATACGCGTTGCCCTTGGTTGAGGAAATGAAGAAGATTTGCATAGGAAGCTTGTTGCTGACCTAGCTTACTTTTCACAAAAAATGCTTGATCGTATACCTGCTGCCTTCCACAGCGCAAAAGCAAGACTAAAGTTCAAATGACCTATATATGTTAGTCAGGCTGTCTTAGATCTCAGGACGCACCTTATCAATGAGTTTTTGTATAACCAGATTAAATCAAATTATAGCCAAAAACCACAACTACTCAACACTGACACAGAAAGCTTGTTGTTTCAAGTGGAGACTGAAGAAACTTACAATAACAAGATAGAAAATTTTTATCATTTTGACTTTAGTTAGTATACAAAAGATTATCCATGCTTTAACAAGACTAGGAAAAAGGTTATCAGAATATTGAAGGACGTGTCTAATGGCGTTTTCATCCAAAAGTTAGTCGCCTTACGATCTAAAATATATTCTGTTCATAAAGCTGAAAGATATAGCAAACAGATAGGAAATGGAGTTTTCAGGATATACTTAAGAAAGATCTTAAGAACGAGTCATTCAAGAAGTGTCTTGAAAATGAAATTGAAATGAAGCATGCTCGAGTTAGAATCAGAAGAATGGGACAGCAAATCATTGTGTATGAGCCACTAAAATTCTATTTGTCACTCTTGATACTGAACAGTGAATTGTTCCAGATGGAGTTACAATATTGGTATATGGTTATAAATTAATGTGAGTGTTCTTTCAAAAAGTAGCTGGGTTCTATCCGGAACAAGTTGTAACTTTTTACATAGGAGTCGTTCATTTGATTCAGCAACAAGACAATAAAGGGCAGGTTGACCTATTAATCGCATTACCCAATCAATTGGATAAATCCTTAAATACCTAATTGGGTCAGTAGCGCTTTTTCGTCCGTTTTCTAGCTCACCAGGACCATACAAGTAAGGGACATTTACACTAGGAGAAATAAAAGTTTCTATTATTGGAGCAACCATCGATTGGGCTAAAAGTGTTTTTTCCATTTTAATTGCATCTATTGTTTTTTTACCGTATAAACGTGTAGTTTGGCTATTAATTGGAACATCTATAAAAACAGGTAGGCATTTTACCCATGTGACTGACTTTTAGTTCTTAGCAACCTTTAAGCATTCTGGCAGCCAAAATGCTTATCAGCAAATGTACAGTTATAGAGTTCAACGATTGGTTGTTCTCGATGTTGTCTTTGTAAGATTTTTTCCTAATCAATATCAAGTTTATGTAAGACTTTTATTTTAAATGTTATTTATTTTACTGTATGATTCTTTGAGCTATATATTTAATGAGCATAACTGGTTAATGAAAATAGATGTTAGCACCTAGGAATAATGTCACTAGATAAGTATTTAAGTAATATAAACAAGTCATTGGAGCCAAAACGCTGTTTTGCATTTTTTATTCATCAGTTTTCTTATGCCTCTATTGTTTTAAATTTACTTTATTGACTTTTGTTTTTAACTATTTTAGTTTAATTAAGAATGTTATTTTCGCTCAGGTTTTTAAAAATAATTTAACGTAAATGTAATCATTAGCTTTTATGCATTGAAAACAAACAGTTTTCGATATTTTTTTTGCTACTAACCTTCACTATTAGGTATTACATAAACTATCGTCTTATAACTTCCAAACATTTGACTAAGTAAATCTCATGCTAATTGTATGTAAATAGCCATGCATCAAAAATGCTTTGCAATTTTTGCAATAGAAAAAGTTATAACAGAAGATTGGTCTTCGGTTGATGGTCAGTTGATGAGAAACACTGAACATATATAAAAGATGTTTTGTACACAAAGAATACCTACAAAATCTTTTGTTACTGTTATTCATTTATAAGTTTTGCGAATATAAATCTAAAAAAGTTATCTTATGACAAATACATGCATTGAAAAATAATTTTTTTAATGTTGAAACTGAAAAAAGTGTTCTTGTCCAGTGAAAATAATTCGTATTTTTTACCAAAGTACTTATATTTTTCTATATTATATAATTACATGTTTATTACTTCATTTATGCATTTTATTTACAGATATAGCTATTTTGATAGAAAAAACTACAAAATAATTTTGGCGCAAAATACTCGACATAGTTCCGCTGTTCGCCGTTAAAAAAAAGTACTTCCTCCATTTGCGATGCCAATTGCTAAGTATAGTATCAGCCTATATGGCAACTCCAAGTCACTTCTTGGCGGACGCCGTCGCAACTGAGAAGAATTCTGCATGAATTCCAAGACATCTGTATGCGAATTGCAGTGACGGATTCCGTACGATCATAAGAGTATTCGGCGCTTACACTAAACCCCAACATTTTGAAGCAAAAGTTAAGGATTACGGGCGCCATATCTCAAATCGTGTTAAAGCTAATTAAGGTTGAAGTTTTACAACAACTAATTAACTATAAGATTGTGTATTCATGATCTAACTTTATATTTACTATACAGTTTTACTTGAGGGTTAATAAAAACTTACAAAACAAAAACTGATGAACCACAGCTAAAACTAAACGTAACAACATATATCATTTTTTTGTTATATATATGATGACAATTCTTATAACCAATGATTTGTTATGTTAATTTCTATGGTAAGACCTTCGGAATTGAACAAAACATTTTTTCGCAGTTTTCAGAATGATTACTGCAGCTGAAAATCCGTTAAAAGCCTATATTTATCAAAAACTGTCAAGGAATTGTCTATAAATTGCGCAACGCTAAATTTCAGTAATAAACAAAACAAAACAGAATAAATGTTTTGCACTCGCAGAGCCTTAAAAAAAAAGAAAGAATAAAATAGCGCGTTCAATTTTAGAAAAACTGCCACGAAATAGAGGTTTAGGTCTCCTACTTCTGTTCATTGAAAAATTTTAGCGCTACATAATATATGGACGATTTGTAAGACAAATTGTGTATATTTCTATAACAATTTTTGTAACGCATACGTTCAACTGCGTGAAATGCGTGAAATGCGTGAAACGAGTGAAAATGATTACACTATGCCTTATTTTTAACGTTTCTTTTAAATTAAGTTGAACTCAACCGTAAAAATTATAATAAATTGTTAAAAAACAAAAAGTGTATTGTCACAAACCCAAATATGAAAATATAATAATGATGTTACCAATCATAATATAACAATATCATATTTATTTGTTTTTTGCTACTGTGGAAAATGTAAGCACGGAGCAATTACTATTTGCGTCTTTATGTATTAAAACTTATATAAAACAATACGATATGTTATCTTCTAGTTTATATATTTACGTGTTTATAATAAAACATTTTTAAAGGTACGATATTTTGAAAACGGTGCTCGGTGATAAGACATTATGTCTACTTCCTGCTCTAGCTATTTGTTTAATTGTATGTGTATGTATAGGAAAACTGTTTCAATTGTAAAAAACGATATTAACCGAAAAAAGAAAAGGAAAAAAAAAAGAATCGATAAATTACAGATATTTGTTTTATATCGAATTTATTTAATTCCAGTTATACGGTTTAGTGATGTTATTCGTTTTGCTTTTAGTTTATATTTATTTTAATTTTACGCGGTTTATTGAAATTATTCGTTTTAGCTTTTGTTTATATAAAAAATTACGCTTAAACGGTGTGGTGCTGCTGTTTGTTTTAAATTTAGCTTATATGTAATTAATTTGAATAAACGTGGTTTATTGGAATTTTTCAGTTTACATTTAATTTACTTTAAATAGTTTAGTAAAATATTAGCTTTTCATGTTTAAATTTTATTTAGTTTTATGTCATTTCTACAGTGCAGCGCAATTCTATTAGTCTAAAATTAATTTGAACGCTTAAAGCCCGTAGTAGTTTTGATACATTAAAAGAGTAGGTATTGCACTTTCAACCCAAAACTTCCCGAATACAAAGAAACAACACGAAAACCTTTTTGTGTGTCTATGTAAAAAGTTGCATTAACAAATGAATAATTTAGATAGAAAAAATTTGAAATCTGGATTTGGGCTGGAGAAACCATAAACAAATGTTAAAACCAAAACAATTAGGATTGCCACCGTTGTGGTAAGGATAATGTGATAAAGCAATTAACTTAATTAACTACAAAATTACTCAATTCACTATTCATAAGGCACAACAACAGCAGTGTTTTCGCAACCCAGCCGGCATTTGGTCATAAAAAGACGTTTCATGAACGTTCAAATGACGTCTTTTTAGGACCATACACTGGTGGGCAGACAACGATGATAAAAGCATATTATAATAAAGAAAGTACGCGCTTAGGTAGTCACAGAAAGAGTATATAAGTATATCAGCGTTAAAAACAAATCCTAGATTATGTTGTAACACTCCTGATTCTCTTCAAGAAATGAATATAGTTTTGACCCTTACAAAGATTCAATACTCTGGTATGTGACGTTTTCAATGTTTTAATGGTCATTCCTAGAAATCCCCGTCGGCGTATCATCTTCAAAACAAGCAAGTAAAACCCACCTCTACGTCTGCTTCAAAGCCTTCTTGAGTTGCAACATTTGAGAGAACATACTACTGCTCAGCAAAACACCCTAATATGGCCCATTTTGAGCAAAGTGCGATGTGACTACTTTTCAAGAAAGGCAATATAACGCGTTGCGCAAGAATGAACATTCGGAGACAAATACTTATCTAGTGACATTATTCCTAGGTGCTAACATCTATTTTCATTAACCAGTTATGCTCATTAAATATATAGGGCAAAGAATCATGCAGTAAAATAAATAATATTTAAAATAAAAGTCTTACACAAATTTGATATTGAATCGGAAAAAATCTTATAAAGACAAGATATTTCGCGCAAGGTAAATGAGCTGTAAACGGAGCGCATGTAAGTTATGCTCAGGTGTTGTATGACGTACTTTGAGGTTAATCAATGAAAAGAAAAATGTCTTTCAAGCTAAGCCTTAATAAACGTTAGTGTTATTGGTCGGAGAAAGTGTTAATTGTTTGCAAGATGAAAGCGCAAGATCATTTCCAAGTCGGCAAATTTAGTTGTAAATGCGCATTAGAAACTCATTTAAATACGTATCGTTTTGGTATGTATGTTAGTTATTTACTCGTGTCGAACTCGCATTAGAAATACGCATTAGATGCGTATAAAAACAGGTATACAATACAACACCTACTGATTATCAAACTTGAATTTGAAACTCTTGTAAACACGTATAAAACACGATAACTAGAGAATATTCAATACAAAATTTTCCTGGTATTACATGCGCATTCAAAACTTTCCAGAATACGCGGTATTTACGCATTATGTTAGCCATTTTATCGTGTCGAACGCGCATTAAAATCAGACATCAGATGCGTATAAAGACAGGTTTACAATACGACGCCTAATGAGTATCAAACTCGCATTTAAATACGTATAAAACGCGATAACCAGAGAATATTCAATACAATTTTATTAACTATTATGAATTCATAACATAATGATAATGACCAGCAGTAAGCAACCCGTAATACGGGTTATGAGTTATTAAATCAATAATAACAATAAAAACCTATTAGTAACTTTAATATATTATCTAAAAATTTAAATACAAATTTATCTAATAATATTTTAACTTTGAGTCCCTATCAGCAACCTCATTGCTTATAGTTAACGACATAAAGACCGCATTAACATCAGTTGAGTTCTTTTTAAAATCTGTCGCAACACAGGTACCAGAAAAGAAAAGTAAAGTAAAGTCTGCAAATACCTAAAAAGAGAAACGAAAAAAAAATTACAATTTTCAATTACAAAAGTACTATTTGCATTTTATTGTTAGTAGAATTAGGATAATAATAACAGAAAATATATATTTTGTGTCTACAGAATAATTCAAAAAGATTATAAAAAGGCTAGACAATACAATGTAGTAACACTGGCAAATGACACTACAATTTAATAAGATATTTTATTAACTTAAATACTTGGACTAAAAAGATTTCATTTATTACAATATTTGAATAATCAACGGACAATTATAGTTAAACAATTTGAGCAACAATATTATAGAATATCAAGCAACTCGTAAAAGATTTGTTATTATTATTTGTGGTATTATATAAGTTTCATTAAATTTCCCTCTCATCTAAGTGAGAGAGAGAGAGAAAGAAAGAGAAAGAGAGAGAGAGAGAGAGAGAGAGAGAGAGAGAGAGAGAGAGAGAGAGAGAGAGAGAGAGAGAAACAGAGAGAGAAGGAAAGTGTTTCCAAAGCAGCATGTTAACAAAAGTAAAAAAATACGGAATAAATAGTATTAACTGGTTTTAATAATTTACCAGTAAACAAAATTATTTTTACCTTGATTAAAAGCTAATTTCCAGCATTTCATAATTAAGCTCCAGCTTCTCTCTGCCTGTTGACTAATGATTAATAAAGTAAATTTCATATCATACTAAATTTACAAAAATTAAAACCATGTTTCAACAGTAAGCTAACTAATCAAAAGTTGACAAAGGGAAGACACACTAAAAAAAATGAAGAAAAAGAACATGATTATGATAAAAATTATAAAAAAAAATAGAATTATTTAAATTTAAGTGTTAATTGTTACTGTAAATAGTTAAACTCATACTCTGGTTTGTTCTAAAGTCTCTAAAGTAAAATCAAATTTACAGACATTAACACTGCTTGACACTGAATTCTGTCTAGTAAGTTTTCTGCTTGTTAAGCAGCATTTCTTACATTTCAACAACGAATAATTTCATTCTGCCTAGATCTATTTTTATCATTTGAAAACTATTTTCAAGTTGCCTATTAGCATTTACATTATTAACTTTGTTCAGCCTAATACTATCTATTTCAATTTCACTATTATTATTTAACATATTACCAGTTATTTTACCATTGTTACAACTGAATAAATGAACATAAAAGAACCTTACAAATTGTGATCTTTTCTAATCAAAGACTTTATTTAAACTTAAGATATATTGAAATCCATATCTTTTTATATGTTCATATACATAAATCGTTTTTTCAAAAATATTAAACAATATTTATTTACATCAACTTTTTAAATTCAACAAAGAATCTAGACTGCAATGCACAAAATTATTTTTACCTTAATGCACAAAAATAATAAATGCAAAATCTTCTATAAAAAATTGAAGCAATGTCAGTCAGCATATTTTACTCTAAAGTATATATATATATATATTCATATACCTTTAAAAATGGTATAACACTTTACACAATGAAATATGGAAAAACATCATCATTTTTTTCAACTGCTTTCAAAAAGAATTTATTTATTTTTTCTGTTCTGTTATTTTTTCTAAGAAAGAATATTTATATAGACGCAGAGAAATATAAAATATACTGAAATATAGGCAGATTTATGTTTATAAACTTTCGCGTCAACAAATTAGTCAGTTTTCCATGTTAAATACATAAAATATATATCTAATATAATATATATCAAATATAAAATAAATCTAATATAAAATAAAACAAAATAGTAAACTTACTCAAATCAGTATCAGTTATACCGTATGAAGTAACTAAAAAACACTTCAGTTTTTTTCAATTGCTCTAAAAATAACTTTCAGCTCTTTCCAATTGCACTAAAATATAAAACAAAACTTGGTTAGCTGAGTTGCCTAGTTTATAAGAATCTGAAAACAGATAAGTAAAAAACCAAGCAAAAACAAACATTTTTTTATTAGAACTACTATATTTAAACAAATTAAATTAAACAAAGAATAACGCCAATTCTCCTTAAAGGCTAAAAAAAATTTTCAGCTCAAATTTGCTTGCAGACCTTGCTTGTAAAACCATGTGAATAAGAAACACATTTAGAAAAGCCTAGAAACTACTTAAAAATGACATATGCAACATTGAAATTTGAACATCGACCGGACTAATTATTAGTAGATGTTTTTAAAATTTTCATCAAAATTTACAAATATTCATTATTTTATATCGCATAAATCCATCACATGATAAATCTGAAATGAAAAAATGTTAGTAAATACAAAGAAAAAAATTCATGTCATGACAAGAGAGTAGTAGTTGTTAAATATTGTTATTTCATTTTAGCTTTTAGAAAACAATTCATGTTGGTACGTCATGGTTCTAAAAATTCAAATTAAGATATAAACCAAATGTATATGCGGCGAAATGATTTTTCTTGAGTGGCTTTTAGTGAATGATTAAAAGCAGTGAGTTTCAATAATAAAACCACTTATAGTTTTCAACAATAGACACCAGCATAAAGGTAAGCCGAATGTGACAACATTAGTAACATAAATAACAACTTTACGCAAAACCTTGCTCAACATGTTTGCCAAAGTAACACACTTTGAAAACATGGAAACAACATAATATAAACATATATGATAACTATAATACACAATACATTTATTTAACTTTATATAACATATATAAACACCTCATATAATATTTATATACACAATAGATACATTTTATTCTATTTTAACGACACATTTATAAAACAATTACATAACACATATTACCACATACATATATTTATCAAAAACTTTTTAACTTTGAACATAATATAAACATATATGCAAACTATAAACATATGTATCTTATTATTATATAAAAATAATTGCCGAACAAAAAATTTAAAAATGATATGAAAAAATCTAAAATGATTCGTATATATATAAAGACATATTTCTCGTAATAAAATATTAAATTATAACCATATTTAATTTAAATCTAATACTTATTGAATAAAGAGCAAAATACAGATAGAAGAACTGCAATCCTTATAACAAAATTTAACGTTTAGCAACAATGAAATGTCAGTGTTGGCTCAAAATTTTAATTTACTTCTTTAAATTTTCTAAAACAGAACAAAAAAAAGGTAATAGCATAGCAGAAATGTCAATAAAATAATAATTAACGTAATAAAATAAGCAAGGTATAAAATTGATAGGAATTAACGTATATTTGAATTATATTAATTTAGGACTTCATAAAACTGAATAAATAAATTTAAAGGTAGTAATAAATATTTTTATGATAAAGTTTTAGTAACACTTTTAGTGCAAAAAAGTACTGTAACTGTATTGGATATATGTGATACTGCTTAGCAGAACGACATCTTTTCATATAATTTTTCATTTATTTCTGACGATTCCTTTTCATTTCAGACAAACTATATACTATATTTTTAAAGAGAAATCTTTTTGTTTTAAATTTTGCTTTCGCAATTTCATTTTAAGCATGCGCTTTAAAGCAAAGACTTTTGTTTTTCCATTATATGTTGGTATTTGATCAAAACCGGGTACGATATCGTATCCGATTTTGATCAAATATTAAATAACACGTATTTTTGATTAATAAGTAGTATTGAGCTCGAATTCAAAACTTAAAACTAAATGCGTATTTTTCTAGTATCAACGGCGGTATTTTATACGTGGTCAATACTCCGAGTATTTACAATGCTAGATATGCCGACTGGGTCGTTAGTACTGCTGTGTTCGTAGAGCATAAAGCGAAAATATAGAAAACAGCCAAAATCGTTCAAGGATTATTTAAAAAAAACAACATATTTTAACTATGTAGTTAGTCGAGAAAAAGGATGTTGCGAGATTAAAGGTATACAAAGCGCAAGCTTTTATTTGTCTTCATGGTCCCCGATGAACGACGATGTACATTAACGTGAGTTTTCTATATAATGTTTGCAACTAGAAAGAGTTTAGTCACTAGTAAAAGCAGTAGTATAAAAAGGGCGTTCCAGCACATTTTTTTTTCAATCATTATACTAACTATAATCTCTTAACGAATAATAACTATAATTATAACTATAATCTTAAATATAATTTATGAGCCAAAATAAAATAACATATAAGATAATGTCAGTATAACAACCATAATTTTTTAATATATTATGGTTACAAACTCTGATTTATTTTTTGAAATTTTAAATCAGAGAATATATAATAATAAGAATATAATAAAAAGAATAATTATAGAAGAAAACGAAAATAAATTAAAAAAGAGAAAAGTAAAGTGTTTATTCAGGATGTGAGGTGTATGTGCATAAGCATATGTTTGTTAATGTTATAGACTATCTTCTTTGTAGGTTTCGTTAGGTAAATAAATTCACCTAGCATACATGTGGTTGTCAGGAAGATAGTCGTTGCTCCGCAGTCCACGCGGATATTAAATTTAACATTTTCTTGAATCTTTATGAAAATACGCTTCTTTTGTGACCCAGGTTGACATACTTTTGAATAACTTTTTTTCCGACAATATTAGGGATTTTACCCCAAATACTAATAATTTGAACCTAAATAGCTATACAATTTGAAGCGATGGTATAAAATGAGTTGTATATTTAAAATTACAATGAGAAATGCTATACAAAAAACAAATTGTTTGCTCGGAACCAGAAAAAAGAATTTTTTATTGTTGACCTGTGAAACTAAGGAAAAGATAATTACAGTAAAACTTAATGATTAAAAAAAAAAGTGTAACTTTTATTTTATCAAAAAACATAAAACTAACTAGAGCCTAATAAAACTTTATTAAGTTATTGTAATCGTTATTTTTATTATTATTAAAGTCAAAAAGAATACGGGAAAGAAACAAAACTTTCAGAAAAAGTTTACAAGTTTTTTTTTTTATTTACCTTATGTAAAATAAAATGACAAGCTAAGATCAAATGTTCATTCAAAAATTAAATTAACGCGATTGTTATTAGATCTGAAATTTTTTCATTTGTTTATTTGTTTGTCAAAAACAGTTTGCTTTTAAGTGCCAATAAACAAAGTTAACTTTATTCTGACTGGATATTTTAAAATCTTTCAAAAAAGCAAATTTTTCATACATCTTTTTGTTAAAAAAAACTTTGTAATAAGTTTTTAAAACAGAAAATTAGTTATTTTGCTACTGCATTTAAAACTGAAATTTGTTTTTTCTACTTTTAATAAAACAGCAAAAGTATATATACGCTACCATTCAAAAGTATTTTGATGACAATAACTTTTTTCAAAAAATGTTTTTTTTTTTTTAACTTAAATATTTTTAATGTTTATATTCGTACTATCAGATAATTGAAACTATTTTTGATTAAAATGCTTTGATAAAAATTATAAGAATAATAAAAATACTAAAGAGGCCAAACTACATAAAATATTGTATCAATGACTGTAAATATGGACCTGTGTCGAAGTTTTAAACCATTGGTTTTAGGATAAGTTAAACAGTCATATCTTAAGGCCAGTCTGAAAAAAAACTTTGTTAAATTTATGATAAAATAGTGTGCATTATTGTTTGTACAATATGGTGAATGTAGTGTGACGCTGTATTGGTTGGAATGCCACTGCTAACTTAGTAAGTCTGTAAGTCGGTGTTAATAAATTCTCTAATGCAATTTGGCGTTTTTCTTGCATTTTTTGGTACTCTTGCATAGCAAGGGTATCAGCAAAGTGTCTTTGTTGCCAATAGTCCAACGATTCGAGGAGGTTGGTCTTCCGATTGACCCATCGTTGGAAGACGTAACAACCCTACCTCAATGTTTTTACTAAAAAAACTAACATTTGTTTTTCCTCTAACCTGCCAAAAAAATAAAAATATAACAAGTTTCATCAAGTACTAAATCAAAATAACTTAAGAATATAAAATTTACAGAGAATTTACGACAAATTCTATAACGAAATACTATTGATAATTATTTATATATGTTCCGCTAGTGACTAAACTCTTTCTAGTTGCAAACATTATATAGAAAACTCACCTTATTGTATTTCGTCGTTCATCGGGGACCATGAAGAAAAATAAAAGCTTGCGCTTTGTATACCTTTAATCTCGCAACACCCTTTTCCTTAAATAATTACATATTCAAATTATGTTTGCTTTTTTAAATAATCCTCGAACGATTTTGGTTGTTTTCTATATTTTCGCTTTTATGCTCTACGAACACAGCAATACTAACGAATGATCTTGCGCTTTCATCTTGCAAACAATTAACACTTTCTCCGACCAATAACACTAACGTTTATTAAGGCTTAGCTTGAAAGACATTTTTCTTTTCATTGATTAACCTCAAAGTACGTCATACAACACCTGAGCATAACTTACATGGGCTCCGTTTACAGCTCATTTACCTTGCGCGAAATATCTTGTCTTTATAAGATTTTTTCCTATTCAATATCAAATTTGTGTAAGACTTTTATTTTAAATATTATTTATTTTACTGCATGATTCTTTGCCCTATATATTTAATGAGCATAACTGGTTAATGAAAATAGATGTTAGCACCTAGGAATAATGTCACTAGATAAGTATTTGTCTCCGAATGTTCATTCTTGCGCAACGCGTTATATTGCCTTTCTTGAAAAGTAGTCACATCGCACTTTGCTCAAAATGGGCCATATTAGGGTGTTTTGCTGAGCAGTAGTATGTTCTCTCAAATGTTGCAACTCAAGAAGGCTTTGATGCAGACGTAGAGGTGGGTTTTACTTGCTTGTTTTGAAGATGATACGCCGACGGGGATTTCTAGGAATGACCATTAAAACATTGAAAACGTCACATACCAGAGTATTGAATCTTTGTAAGGGTCAAAACTATATTCATTTCTTGAAGAGAA